>NC_092875.1:306766453-306827162 GCF_028372415.1 Notamacropus eugenii | reverse complement strand
TTTTAACCCTGACCCTAAACCTAACCCTCACCCTAACTGCACTCAATTCTAACCATAACTCTAACCCTACATGTGCTCGATTCTAACCCTAACACTAAATCGTCAATTTCAACACTATTTCTAAGCCTAAATGCACTGGATTCTAACTCAAAAGCCATTCCTGACCCTAAGCCTAACCCTAAACCTCGATGCTAGCAACACGAACCTTAACCTTAATCCTAACCCTACTCCTACCCCTACCCTTGAATGCCCTCTAACCCTAACCCTAACCCTAACATTAACACTAAAAATGCCCTTGATTCTAACCCTAACCCTAACCATAACCCTAACCCTGACCCTAACCATAGCCGTCGATTCTAAGAAAGCTAACCCTAACCTAACTCTAACCCTAACACTATCCTTAAATGCACTCCATTCTAACCCTCACCCTAAACATAACCGTCATCCTAACCCTATCCCTAACCCTAAATGCACTGGATTATAACCATAACTCCAACCCTAATGTGCTCGATTATAACCCTAACACTAAATCGTCAATCTCAACACTAAGCCTAACCCTAAATGCACTCGGCTCTAACCCAAAAGGCAATCCTGTCCTTAAGCCTAACCCTAAAGCTCGATTCTACCAACACAAACCCTAACCCTAATCCTAACCCTACTCCTATCCCTAACTCTATATGCACTCTAACCGTAGCCCTAACTCTAACCCTAACCCTATCCCTAACCCTCAATTCTACGAAACCTAACCCTAAACCTAACTCTAACCCTAACACTATCCTTAAATGCTCTCGATTCTAATCCTGACCCTAATGACCCCTAACCCTAACACTAAGACTAAATGCAGTGGATTCTAACCATAACTCTAACCCTAAAGTGCTCGATTCTAAGCCTAACACTAAATCGTCAATTTCAACATTATCCCTAAGCCTAAATGCACTGGATTCTAACTCAAAAGCCATTCCTGACCCTAAGCCTAACCCTAAACATCGATTCTACCACCACAAACCGTAACCCTAATCCTAACCCTACTCCTACCCCTACCCCTAAACGCAGTCTAATCGTAAGCCTACCGCAACCCTAATACTAAAAATGCGCTTGATACTAAACCGAACCTGAACTCTAACCCTAACACTAACCCTCAATTCTACGAAAGCTAACCCTAAACCTAACTCTAACACGATCCTTAAATACTCTCGATTCAAACCCTGACCTAATGACCCTAACCCTAATCCTAACCCTACTCCTACCCCTACCCCTGAATGCCCTCTAACCCTAAACCTAACCTTAACACAAAAATGCCCTTGATTCTAACCCTAACCCTAACCCTAAACCCAACCCTAACCCTAACCCTAACACTAACCGTCGATTCTAAGAAATCTAAACCTAACCTAACTCTAACCCTAACACTATCCTTAAATGCTCTCGATTCTAATTCTGACCCCAATAACCCCTAACCCTAACATTAAGCCTAAATGCAGTGGATTCTAACCATAACTCTAACCCTAATGTGCTCGATTATAACCCTAACACTAAATCGTCAATCTCAACACTAAGCCTAACCCTAAATGCACTCGGCTCTAACCCAAAAGGCAATCCTGACCTTAAGCCTAACCCTAAACCTCGATTCTACCAACACAAACCCTAACCCTAATCCTAACCCTACTCCTATCCCTACCTCTATATGCACTCTAACCGTAGCCCTAACTCTAACCCTAACACTATCCCTAACCCTCAATTCTACGAAACCTAACCCTAAACCTAACTCTAACCCTAACACTATCCTTAAATGCTCTCGATTCTAATCCTGACCCTAATAACCCTAACCCTAACACTAAGCCTAAATGCAGTGGATTCTAACCATAACTCTAACCCTAAAGTGCCTCGATTCTAAGCCTAACACTAAATCGTCAATTTCAACATTATCCCTAAACCTAAATGCACTGGATTCTAACTCAAAAGGCATTCCTGACCCTAAGCCTAACCCTAAACATCGATTCTACAACCACACACCGTAACCCTAATCCTAACCCTACTCCTACCCCTACCCCTAAATGCAGTCTAATCGTAAGCCTACCGCAACCCTAATACTAAAAATGCGCTTGATTCTAAACCGAACCCGAACCCTAACCCTAACCCTAACCCTCAATTCTACGAAAGCTAACCCTAAAACTTACTCTAACACTAACACGATCCTTAAATACTCTCGATTCAAACCCTGACCTAATAACCCTAACCCTAATCCTAACCCTACTCCTACCCCTACCCCTGAATGCCCTCTAACCCTAAACCTAACCATAACACTAAAAGTGCCTTGATTCTAACCCTAACCCTAACCCTAAACCCAACCCTAACCCTAACCTTAACCCTAACCCTAACCCTAACCGTCGATTCTAAGAAAGCTAACCCTAACCTGACTCTAACCCTAACACTATCCTTAAATGCACTCGATTCTAACCCTCACCCTGAACATAACCCTAACCCTAACCCTAATCCTAACCCTAAATGCACTGGATTCTAACCATAACTCTAACCCTAATGTGCTCGATTCTAACCCTAATACTAATTCGTCAATCTCAACACTAACTCTAACCCTAAATGCACTCGATTCTAACCCAAAAGGCAATCCTGACCCTAAGCCTAACCTTAAACCTCGATTCTACCAACACAAACCTTAACCCTAATCCTAACCCTACTCCTACCCCTAGCCCTAAATGCACTCTAAGCCATACCCTAACCCCAACCGTAACACTAAAATTGCGCCTGATTCTAACCCTAACCCTAACGCTAACCCTACCCCGAAGCCTAAACCTCGATTCTACGAAAGCTAACCCTAAACCTAAATCTAACCCTAACATTATCCTTAAATGCACTCGATTCTAACCCTCACCCTAAACATAATCATAACCCTAAGCCTAATCCTAACCCTAAATGCACTGGATTCTAACCATACCACTAACTGTAATGTTCGTGATTCTAACCCTAACACTAATTCGTCAATCTCAACAGTAACCTTAAGCCTAAATGCACTCGATTCTAACCCAAAAGGCAATCCTGACCCTGAGCCTAACCCTAAACCTCGATTCTACCAACACTAACCCTAACCTTAATTCTAACCGTGCCCTAACCCCTACCGCCAAATGCACTCTAACCATACCCCTAACTCTAACACTAACCGTAACCCTAACGAATTCTAACCATAACTCTATCCCTAAATGTGCTTGATTCTAACGCTAAAACTAAATCATCAACTACAACACTCACCTTAAGCCTAAATGCTCCGAATTATGACCCAAAATGCTCTCCTGACCCTAAGCCTAACCCAAAACCTCGATTCTACCACCACAAATCCTAACCATAATCCTAACACAACTCTTCCCCTACCCTAAATGCACTCAAACCCTAACCCTAACCCTACTCTAACACTAAAAATGCGCTTGATTCTAAACCTAATCCTAACCCTAACCCTAACCCTAACACTAACCCTCGATTCTATGAAAGCTAACCTTATACCTAACTCTAACCCTAACACTATCCTTAAATGCACTCGATTCTAACCCTCACCCTATACATAACCGCGATCCTAACCCTATCCCTAACCCTAAATGCACTGGATTCTAACCATAACTCTAACCCTAATGTGCTCGATTCTAAGCCTAACACTAAATGGTCAATTTCAACATTATCCCTAAGCCTAAATGCACTGGATTCTAACTCAAAAACCATTCCTGACCCTAAGCTTAACCCTAAACATCGATTCTACCACCAGAAACCGTAACCCTAATCCTAACCCTACTCCTACCCCTACCCCTAAATGCAGTCTAATCGTAAGCCTACCGCACCCTAACACTAAAAATGCGCTTGATTATAAACCGAACCCAAACCCTAACCCTAACCCTAACCCTCAATTCTACGAAAGCTAACCCTAAACCTAACTCTAACACTAACACGAACCTTAAATACTCTCGATTCAATCCCTGACCTAATAACCCTAACCCTAATCCTAACCCTACTCCTACCCCTACCCCTGAATGCCCTCTAACCCTAAACCTAACCTTAACACTAAAAATGCCCTTGATTCTAACCCTAACCCTAACCCTAAACCCAACCCTAACCCTAACCCTAACCCTACCCGTCGATTCTATGTAAGCTAACCCTACCCTAACTCTAACCCTAACACTATCCTTAAATGCACTCGATTCTAACCCTCACCCTGAACATAACCCTAACCCTAACCCTAATCCTAACCCTAAATGCACTGGATTCGAACCATAACTCTAACCCTAATGTGCTCAATTCTTACCCTAATACTAAATCGTCAATCTCAACACTAACTCTAACCCTAAATGCAGTCGATTCTAAGCCAAAAGGCAATCCTGACCCTAAGCCTAACCTTAAACCTCGATTCTACCAACACAAACCGTAACCCTAATCCTAACCCTACTCCTACCCCTACCCCTAAATGCACTCTAAGCCATACCCTAACTCCAACCATAACACTAAAATTGCGCCTGATTCTAACCCTAACCCTAACGCTAACCCTACCCCGAAGCCTAAACCTCGATTCTACGAAAGCTAACCCTAAACTTAAATCTAACCCTAACATTATCCTTAAATGCACTCGATTCTAACCCTCACCCTAAACATAATCGTAACCCTAAGCCTAATCCTAACCCTAAATGCACGGGATTCTAACCATAACTCTAACTGTAATGTTCGTGATTCTAACCCTAACACTAATTGGTCAATCTCAACAGTAACCTTAAGCCTAAATGCACTCGATTCTAACCCAAAAGGCAATCCTGACCCTGAGCCTAACCCTAAACCTCGATTCTACCAACACTAACCCTAACCTTAATTCTAACCGTGCCCTAACCCCTACCGCTAAATGCACTCTAACCATACCCCTAACCCTAACACTAACCGTAACCCTAACGAATTCTAACCATAACTCTATCCCTAAATGTGCTTGATTCTAACGCTAAAACTAAATCATCAACTACAACACTAACCCTAAGCCTAAATGCTCTGAATGATGACCCAAAATGCTCTCCTGACCCTAAGCCTAACACAAAACCTCGATTCTACCAACACAAATCCTAACCATAATCCTAACACAACGCTTCCCCTCCCGTAAATGCACTCAAACCCTAACCCTAACCCTACTCTAACACTAAAAATGCGCTTGATTCTAACCCTAACCCTCACCCTAACACTAACCCTCGATTCTATGAAAGCTAGCCCTATACCTAACTCTAACCCTAACACTATCCTTAAATGCACTCGATTCTAACCCTCACCCTAAACATAACCGTCATCCTAACCCTATCCCTAACCCTAAATGCACTGGATTCTAACCATAACTCTAACCCTAATGTGCTGGATTCTAACCCTAATACTAAATCGTCAATTTCAACACTAAGCCTAACGCTAAATGCACTCGACTCCAACCCAAAAGGCAATCCTGACCCTAAGCCTAACCCTAAACCTCGATTCTACCGACACAAACCCTATGCCTAATCCTAACCCAACTCCTCCCCTACCCCTAAATGCACGCAAACCCTAACCCTAACCCCAACCCTAACACTAAAAATGCGCTTGATTCTAACCCTAATCCTAACCCTAACCCTAACCCTAACACTAACCCTCGATTCTATGAAAGCTAACCCTATACCTAACTCTAACCCTAACAATATCCTTAAATGCACTCGATTCTAACCCTCACCCTAAATATAACCGTCATCCTAACCCTATTCCTAACCCTAAATGCAGTGGATTCTAACCATAACTCTAACCCTAATGTGCTCGATTATAACCCTAACACGAAATCGTCAATCTCAACACTAAGCCTAACCCTAAATGCACTCGACTCTAACCCAAAAGGCATTCCAGACCCTAAACCCAACCCTAAACCTCGATTCTACAAACACAAACCCTAACCCTAATCCTAACCCTACTCCTATCCCTACCTCTATATGCACTCTAACCCTAACCCTAACCCAACCCCTAACACTAAAAATGCGCTTGATTCTAACCCTAACCCAACCCTAACCCTCAATTCTACGAAACCTAACCCTAAACCTAACTCTAACCCTAACACTATCCTTAAATGCTCTCGATTCCAATCCTGACCCTAGTAACCCTAACCCTAACCTTAAGCCTAAATGCAGTGGATTCTAACCATAACTCTAACCCTAATGTGCTCGATTCTAACCCTAACACTAAATCGTCAATCTCAACACTAACCCTAACCATACATGCACTCGACTTTAACCCAAAAGGCAATCCTGACCCTAAGCTTAACCCTAAACTTCGATTCTAAAAACACAAACCCTAACCCTAATCCTAACCCTACCCCTACCCCTACCCCTGAATGCACTCTAACCCTACCCCTACCCCTAACTCTAACCCTAACCCTAACGAATTCTAACCAGAACTCTAACCCTAAATGTGCTCGATTCTAACCCTAACACTAAATCCTCAATTTCAACAATATCCCTAAGCCTAAATGCACTGGATTCTAACTCAAAAGCCATTCCTGACCCTAAGCCTAACCCTAAACTTCGATTCTACCAACAAAAACCTTAACCCTAATCCTAACCCTACCCCTACCCCTACCCCTAAATGCACTCTAACCCTACCCCTACCCCTAACTCTAACCCTAACCCTAACGAATTCTAACCAGAACTCTAACCCTAAATGTGCTTGATTCTAACCCTAACACTAAATCCTCAATTTCAACAATATCCCTAAGCCTAAATGCACTGGATTCTAACTCAAAAGCCATTCCTGACCCTAAGCCTAACCCTAAACTTCGATTCTACCAACAAAAACCTTAACCCTAATCCTAACCCTACTCCTACCCCTACCCCTAAATGCACTCTAAGCCATACCCTAAAGAAATCCAGAACACTAAAAATGCGCCTGATTCTAACGCTAACCCTAATCCTAAGACTAACCTTAAGCCTAACCCTCGATTCTACGAAAGGGAAAGCTAAACCTAACTCTAACCCTAGCACTATCTTTAAATGCTCTCGATTTTAACCCTGACCCTAAACCTAACCCTCACCCTAACTGCACTCAATTCTAACCATAACTCTAACCCTACATGTGCTCGATTCTAACCCTAACACTAAATCGTCAATTTCAACACTATTTCTAAGCCTAAATGCACTGGATTCTAACTCAAAAGCCATTCCTGACCCTAAGCCTAACCCTAAACCTCGATGCTAGCAACACGAACCTTAACCTTAATCCTAACCCTACTCCTACCCCTACCCTTGAATGCCCTCTAACCCTAACCCTAACCCTAACATTAACACTAAAAATGCCCTTGATTCTAACCCTAACCCTAACCATAACCCTAACCCTGACCCTAACCATAGCCGTCGATTCTAAGAAAGCTAACCCTAACCTAACTCTAACCCTAACACTATCCTTAAATGCACTCCATTCTAACCCTCACCCTAAACATAACCGTCATCCTAACCCTATCCCTAACCCTAAATGCACTGGATTATAACCATAACTCCAACCCTAATGTGCTCGATTATAACCCTAACACTAAATCGTCAATCTCAACACTAAGCCTAACCCTAAATGCACTCGGCTCTAACCCAAAAGGCAATCCTGTCCTTAAGCCTAACCCTAAAGCTCGATTCTACCAACACAAACCCTAACCCTAATCCTAACCCTACTCCTATCCCTAACTCTATATGCACTCTAACCGTAGCCCTAACTCTAACCCTAACCCTATCCCTAACCCTCAATTCTACGAAACCTAACCCTAAACCTAACTCTAACCCTAACACTATCCTTAAATGCTCTCGATTCTAATCCTGACCCTAATGACCCTAACCCTAACACTAAGACTAAATGCAGTGGATTCTAACCATAACTCTAACCCTAAAGTGCTCGATTCTAAGCCTAACACTAAATCGTCAATTTCAACATTATCCCTAAGCCTAAATGCACTGGATTCTAACTCAAAAGCCATTCCTGACCCTAAGCCTAACCCTAAACATCGATTCTACCACCACAAACCGTAACCCTAATCCTAACCCTACTCCTACCCCTACCCCTAAACGCAGTCTAATCGTAAGCCTACCGCAACCCTAATACTAAAAATGCGCTTGATACTAAACCGAACCTGAACTCTAACCCTAACACTAACCCTCAATTCTACGAAAGCTAACCCTAAACCTAACTCTAACACGATCCTTAAATACTCTCGATTCAAACCCTGACCTAATGACCCTAACCCTAATCCTAACCCTACTCCTACCCCTACCCCTGAATGCCCTCTAACCCTAAACCTAACCTTAACACAAAAATGCCCTTGATTCTAACCCTAACCCTAACCCTAAACCCAACCCTAACCCTAACCCTAACACTAACCGTCGATTCTAAGAAATCTAAACCTAACCTAACTCTAACCCTAACACTATCCTTAAATGCTCTCGATTCTAATTCTGACCCCAATAACCCTAACCCTAACATTAAGCCTAAATGCAGTGGATTCTAACCATAACTCTAACCCTAATGTGCTCGATTATAACCCTAACACTAAATCGTCAATCTCAACACTAAGCCTAACCCTAAATGCACTCGGCTCTAACCCAAAAGGCAATCCTGACCTTAAGCCTAACCCTAAACCTCGATTCTACCAACACAAACCCTAACCCTAATCCTAACCCTACTCCTATCCCTACCTCTATATGCACTCTAACCGTAGCCCTAACTCTAACCCTAACACTATCCCTAACCCTCAATTCTACGAAACCTAACCCTAAACCTAACTCTAACCCTAACACTATCCTTAAATGCTCTCGATTCTAATCCTGACCCTAATAACCCTAACCCTAACACTAAGCCTAAATGCAGTGGATTCTAACCATAACTCTAACCCTAAAGTGCTCGATTCTAAGCCTAACACTAAATCGTCAATTTCAACATTATCCCTAAACCTAAATGCACTGGATTCTAACTCAAAAGGCATTCCTGACCCTAAGCCTAACCCTAAACATCGATTCTACAACCACACACCGTAACCCTAATCCTAACCCTACTCCTACCCCTACCCCTAAATGCAGTCTAATCGTAAGCCTACCGCAACCCTAATACTAAAAATGCGCTTGATTCTAAACCGAACCCGAACCCTAACCCTAACCCTAACCCTCAATTCTACGAAAGCTAACCCTAAAACTTACTCTAACACTAACACGATCCTTAAATACTCTCGATTCAAACCCTGACCTAATAACCCTAACCCTAATCCTAACCCTACTCCTACCCCTACCCCTGAATGCCCTCTAACCCTAAACCTAACCATAACACTAAAAGTGCCCTTGATTCTAACCCTAACCATAACCCTAAACCCAACCCTAACCCTAACCTTAACCCTAACCCTAACCCTAACCGTCGATTCTAAGAAAGCTAACCCTAACCTGACTCTAACCCTAACACTATCCTTAAATGCACTCGATTCTAACCCTCACCCTGAACATAACCCTAACCCTAACCCTAATCCTAACCCTAAATGCACTGGATTCTAACCATAACTCTAACCCTAATGTGCTCGATTCTAACCCTAATACTAATTCGTCAATCTCAACACTAACTCTAACCCTAAATGCACTCGATTCTAACCCAAAAGGCAATCCTGACCCTAAGCCTAACCTTAAACCTCGATTCTACCAACACAAACCTTAACCCTAATCCTAACCCTACTCCTACCCCTAGCCCTAAATGCACTCTAAGCCATACCCTAACCCCAACCATAACACTAAAATTGCGCCTGATTCTAACCCTAACCCTAACGCTAACGCTACCCCAAAGCCTAATCATCGATTCTACGAAAGCTAACCCTAAACCTAAATCTAACCCTAACATTATCCTTAAATGCACTTGATTCTAACCCTCACCCTAAACATAATCGTAACCCTAAGCCTAATCCTAACCCTAAATGCACTGGATTCTAACCATACCACTAACTGTAATGTTCGTGATTCTAACGCTAACACTAATTCGTCAATCTCTACAGTAACCTTAAGCCTAAGTGCACTCGATTCTAACCCAAAAGGCAATCGTGACCCTGAGCCTAACCCTAAACCTCGATTCTACCAACACTAACCCTAACCTTAATTCTAACTGTGCCCTAACCCCTACCGCTAAATGCACTCTAACCATACCCCTAACTCTAACACTAACCGTAACCCTAACGAATTCTAACCATAACTCTATCCCTAAATGTGCTTGATTCTAACGCTAAAACTAAATCATCAACTACAACACTAACCCTAAGCCTAAATGCTCTGAATTATGACCCAAAATGCTCTCCTGACCCTAAGCCTAACCCAAAACCTCGATTCTACCAACACAAATCCTAACAATAATCCTAACACAACTCTTCCCCTACCCTAAATGCACTCAAACCCTAACCCTAACCCTACTCTAACACTAAAAATGCACTTGATTCTAACCCTAATCCTAACCCTAACCCTAACCCTAACACTAACCCTCGATTCTATGAAAGCTAACCCTATACCTAACTCTAACCCTAACACTATCCTTAAATGCACTCGATTCTAACCCTCACCCTAAACATAACCGTCATCCTAACCCTATCCGTAACCCTAAATGCACTGGATTCTAACCATAACTCTAACCCTAATGTGCTCGATTCTAACCCTAATACTAAATCGTCAATCTCAACACTAATCCTAACGCTAAATGCACTCGACTCCAACACAAAAGGCAATCCTGACCCTAAGCCTAACCCTAAACCTCGATTCTACCGACACAAACCCTATGCCTAATCCTAACCCAACTCCTCCCCTACGCCTAAATGCACGCAAACCCTAACCCTAACCCCAACCCTAACACTAAAAATGCGCTTGATTCTAACCCTAATCCTAACCCTAACCCTAACCCTAACACTAACCCTTGATTCTATGAAAGCTAACCCTATACCTAACTCTAACCCTAACACTATCCTTAAATGCACTCGATTCTAACCCTCACCCTAAATATAACCGTCATCCTAACCCTATTCCTAACCCTAAATGCAGTGGATTCTAACCATAACTCTAACCCTAATGTGCTCGATTATAACCCTAACACTAAATCGTCAATCTCAACACTAAGCCTAACCCTAAATGCACTCGACTCTAACCCAAAAGGCATTCCAGACCCTAAACCCAACCCTAAACCTCGATTCTACAAACACAAACCCTAACCCTAATCCTAACCCTACTCCTATCCCTACGTCTATATGCACTCTAACCCTAACCCTAACCCAACCCCTAACACTAAAAATGCGCTTGATTCTAACCCTAACCCAACCCTAACCCTCAATTCTACGAAACCTAACCGTAAACCTAACTCTAACCCTAACACTATCCTTAAATGCTCTCGATTCTAATCCTGACCCTAGTAACCCTAACCCTAACCCTAAGCCTAAATGCAGTGGATTCTAACCATAACTCTAACCCCAATGTGCTCGATTCTAAGCCTAACACTAAATCGTCAATCTCAACACTAACCCTAACCCTACATGCACTCGACTTTAACCCAAAAGGGAATCCTGACCCTAAGCTTAACCCTAAACTTCTATTCTAAAAACACAAACCCTAACCCTAATCCTAACCCTACCCCTACCCCTACCCCTAAATGCACTCTAAGCCTACCCCTACCCCTAACACTAACCCTAACCCTAACGAATTCTAACCAGAACTCTAACCCTAAATGTACTCGATTCTAACCCTAACACTAAATCGTCAATTTCAGCACTATCCCTAAGCTTAAATGCACTGGATTCTAACTCAAAAGCCATTCCTGACCCTAAGCCTAACCCTAAACTTCGATTCTATCAACAAAAACCTTAACCCTAATCCTAACCCTACTCCTACCCCTACCCCTAAATGCACTCTAAGCCATACGCTAAAGAAATTCAGAACACTAAAAATGCGCCTGATTCTAACGCTAACCCTAATCCTAAGACTAACCTTAAGCCTAAACCTCGATTCTACGAAAGGGAAAGCTAAACTGAACTCTAATCTTAGCACTATCTTCAAATGCTCTCGATTTTAACCCTGACCCTAAACCTAACCCTCACCCTAAATGCACTGAATTCTCACCATAACTCTAACCCTAAATGTGCACGATTCTAACCCTAACACTAAATCGTCAATTTCAACACTATTTCTAAGCCTAAATGCACTGGATTCTAACTGAAAAGCCATTCCTGACCCTAAGCCTAACCCTAAACCTCGATGCTAGCAACAGGAACCTTAACCGTAATCCTAACCCTACTCTTACCCCTACCCTTGAATGCCCTCTAACCCTAAACCTAACCCTAACATTAACACTAAAAATGCCCTTGATTCTAACCCTAACCCTAACCCTAACCCTAACCCTAATCATAACCGTCGATTCTAAGAAAGCTAAACCTAACCTAACTCTAATCCTAACACTATCCTTAAATGCACTCCATTCTAACCCCCACCCTAAACATAACCGTCATCCTAACCCTATCCCTAACCCTGAATGCACTGGATTATAACCATAGCTCTAACCCTTATGTGCTCGATTATAACCCTAACACTAAATCGTCAATCTCAACACTAAGCCTAACCCTAAATGGACTCGGCTCTAACCCAAAAGGCAATCCTGACCTTAAGCCTAACCCTAAACCTCGATTCTACCAACACAAACCCTAACCCTAATCCTAACCCTACTCCTATCCCTAACTCTATATGCACTCTAACCGTAGCCCTAACTCTAACCCTAACCCTATCCCTAACCCTCAATTCTACGAAACCTAACCCTAAACCTAACTCTAACCCTAACACTATCCTTAAATGCTCTCGATTCTAATCCTGACCCTAATAACCCTAACCCTAACACTAAGCCTAAATGCAGTGGATTCTAACCATAACTCTAACCCTAAAGTGCTCGATTCTAACCCTAACACTAAATCGTCAATTTCAACATTATCCCTAAGCCTAAATGCACTCGATTCTAACTCAAAAGCCATTCCTGACCCTAAACCTAACCCTAAACATCGATTCTACCACAACAAACCGTAACCCTAATCCTAACCCTACTCCTACCCCTACCCCTAAATGCAGTCTAATCGTAAGCCTACCGCAACCCTAATACTAAAAATGCGCTTGATTCTAAACCGAACCCGAACCCTAACCCTAACCGTAACCCTCAATTCTACGAAAGCTAACCCTAAACCTAACTCTAACACTAACACGATCCTTAAATACTCTCGATTCAAACCCTGACCCTAATAACCCTAACCCTAATACTAACCCTACTCCTACCCCTACCCCTGAATGCCCTCTAACCCTAAACCTAACCATAACACTAAAAATGCCCTTGATTCTAACCCTAACCCTAACCCTAAACCCAACCCTAACCCTAACCTTAACCCTAACCCTAACCCTAACCGTCGATTCTAAGAAAGCTAACCCTAACCTAACTCTAACCCTAACACTATCCTTAAATGCACTCCATTCTAACCCTCACCCTAAACATAACCGTCATCCTAACCCTATCCCTAACCCTAAATGCACTGGATTATAACCATAACTCCAACCCTAATGTGCTCGATTATAACCCTAACACTAAATCGTCAATCTCAACACTAAGCCTAACCCTAAATGCACTCGGCTCTAACCCAAAAGGCAATCCTGTCCTTAAGCCTAACCCTAAAGCTCGATTCTACCAACACAAACCCTAACCCTAATCCTAACCCTACTCCTATCCCTAACTCTATATGCACTCTAACCGTAGCCCTAACTCTAACCCTAACCCTATCCCTAACCCTCAATTCTACGAAACCTAACCCTAAACCTAACTCTAACCCTAACACTATCCTTAAATGCTCTCGATTCTAATCCTGACCCTAATGACCCTAACCCTAACACTAAGACTAAATGCAGTGGATTCTAACCATAACTCTAACCCTAAAGTGCTCGATTCTAAGCCTAACACTAAATCGTCAATTTCAACATTATCCCTAAGCCTAAATGCACTGGATTCTAACTCAAAAGCCATTCCTGACCCTAAGCCTAACCCTAAACATCGATTCTACCACCACAAACCGTAACCCTAATCCTAACCCTACTCCTACCCCTACCCCTAAACGCAGTCTAATCGTAAGCCTACCGCAACCCTAATACTAAAAATGCGCTTGATACTAAACCGAACCTGAACTCTAACCCTAACACTAACCCTCAATTCTACGAAAGCTAACCCTAAACCTAACTCTAACACGATCCTTAAATACTCTCGATTCAAACCCTGACCTAATGACCCTAACCCTAATCCTAACCCTACTCCTACCCCTACCCCTGAATGCCCTCTAACCCTAAACCTAACCTTAACACAAAAATGCCCTTGATTCTAACCCTAACCCTAACCCTAAACCCAACCCTAACCCTAACCCTAACACTAACCGTCGATTCTAAGAAATCTAAACCTAACCTAACTCTAACCCTAACACTATCCTTAAATGCTCTCGATTCTAATTCTGACCCCAATAACCCTAACCCTAACATTAAGCCTAAATGCAGTGGATTCTAACCATAACTCTAACCCTAATGTGCTCGATTATAACCCTAACACTAAATCGTCAATCTCAACACTAAGCCTAACCCTAAATGCACTCGGCTCTAACCCAAAAGGCAATCCTGACCTTAAGCCTAACCCTAAACCTCGATTCTACCAACACAAACCCTAACCCTAATCCTAACCCTACTCCTATCCCTACCTCTATATGCACTCTAACCGTAGCCCTAACTCTAACCCTAACACTATCCCTAACCCTCAATTCTACGAAACCTAACCCTAAACCTAACTCTAACCCTAACACTATCCTTAAATGCTCTCGATTCTAATCCTGACCCTAATAACCCTAACCCTAACACTAAGCCTAAATGCAGTGGATTCTAACCATAACTCTAACCCTAAAGTGCTCGATTCTAAGCCTAACACTAAATCGTCAATTTCAACATTATCCCTAAACCTAAATGCACTGGATTCTAACTCAAAAGGCATTCCTGACCCTAAGCCTAACCCTAAACATCGATTCTACAACCACACACCGTAACCCTAATCCTAACCCTACTCCTACCCCTACCCCTAAATGCAGTCTAATCGTAAGCCTACCGCAACCCTAATACTAAAAATGCGCTTGATTCTAAACCGAACCCGAACCCTAACCCTAACCCTAACCCTCAATTCTACGAAAGCTAACCCTAAAACTTACTCTAACACTAACACGATCCTTAAATACTCTCGATTCAAACCCTGACCTAATAACCCTAACCCTAATCCTAACCCTACTCCTACCCCTACCCCTGAATGCCCTCTAACCCTAAACCTAACCATAACACTAAAAGTGCCCTTGATTCTAACCCTAACCCTAACCCTAAACCCAACCCTAACCCTAACCTTAACCCTAACCCTAACCCTAACCGTCGATTCTAAGAAAGCTAACCCTAACCTGACTCTAACCCTAACACTATCCTTAAATGCACTCGATTCTAACCCTCACCCTGAACATAACCCTAACCCTAACCCTAATCCTAACCCTAAATGCACTGGATTCTAACCATAACTCTAACCCTAATGTGCTCGATTCTAACCCTAATACTAATTCGTCAATCTCAACACTAACTCTAACCCTAAATGCACTCGATTCTAACCCAAAAGGCAATCCTGACCCTAAGCCTAACCTTAAACCTCGATTCTACCAACACAAACCTTAACCCTAATCCTAACCCTACTCCTACACCTAGCCCTAAATGCACTCTAAGCCATACCCTAACCCCAACCATAACACTAAAATTGCGCCTGATTCTAACCCTAACCCTAACGCTAACGCTACCCCAAAGCCTAATCATCGATTCTACGAAAGCTAACCCTAAACCTAAATCTAACCCTAACATTATCCTTAAATGCACTTGATTCTAACCCTCACCCTAAACATAATCGTAACCCTAAGCCTAATCCTAACCCTAAATGCACTGGATTCTAACCATACCACTAACTGTAATGTTCGTGATTCTAACGCTAACACTAATTCGTCAATCTCTACAGTAACCTTAAGCCTAAGTGCACTCGATTCTAACCCAAAAGGCAATCGTGACCCTGAGCCTAACCCTAAACCTCGATTCTACCAACACTAACCCTAACCTTAATTCTAACTGTGCCCTAACCCCTACCGCTAAATGCACTCTAACCATACCCCTAACTCTAACACTAACCGTAACCCTAACGAATTCTAACCATAACTCTATCCCTAAATGTGCTTGATTCTAACGCTAAAACTAAATCATCAACTACAACACTAACCCTAAGCCTAAATGCTCTGAATTATGACCCAAAATGCTCTCCTGACCCTAAGCCTAACCCAAAACCTCGATTCTACCAACACAAATCCTAACAATAATCCTAACACAACTCTTCCCCTACCCTAAATGCACTCAAACCCTAACCCTAACCCTACTCTAACACTAAAAATGCACTTGATTCTAACCCTAATCCTAACCCTAACCCTAACCCTAACACTAACCCTCGATTCTATGAAAGCTAACCCTATACCTAACTCTAACCCTAACACTATCCTTAAATGCACTCGATTCTAACCCTCACCCTAAACATAACCGTCATCCTAACCCTATCCGTAACCCTAAATGCACTGGATTCTAACCATAACTCTAACCCTAATGTGCTCGATTCTAACCCTAATACTAAATCGTCAATCTCAACACTAATCCTAACGCTAAATGCACTCGACTCCAACACAAAAGGCAATCCTGACCCTAAGCCTAACCCTAAACCTCGATTCTACCGACACAAACCCTATGCCTAATCCTAACCCAACTCCTCCCCTACGCCTAAATGCACGCAAACCCTAACCCTAACCCCAACCCTAACACTAAAAATGCGCTTGATTCTAACCCTAATCCTAACCCTAACCCTAACCCTAACACTAACCCTTGATTCTATGAAAGCTAACCCTATACCTAACTCTAACCCTAACACTATCCTTAAATGCACTCGATTCTAACCCTCACCCTAAATATAACCGTCATCCTAACCCTATTCCTAACCCTAAATGCAGTGGATTCTAACCATAACTCTAACCCTAATGTGCTCGATTATAACCCTAACACTAAATCGTCAATCTCAACACTAAGCCTAACCCTAAATGCACTCGACTCTAACCCAAAAGGCATTCCAGACCCTAAACCCAACCCTAAACCTCGATTCTACAAACACAAACCCTAACCCTAATCCTAACCCTACTCCTATCCCTACGTCTATATGCACTCTAACCCTAACCCTAACCCAACCCCTAACACTAAAAATGCGCTTGATTCTAACCCTAACCCAACCCTAACCCTCAATTCTACGAAACCTAACCCTAAACCTAACTCTAACCCTAACACTATCCTTAAATGCTCTCGATTCTAATCCTGACCCTAGTAACCCTAACCCTAACCCTAAGCCTAAATGCAGTGGATTCTAACCATAACTCTAACCCCAATGTGCTCGATTCTAAGCCTAACACTAAATCGTCAATCTCAACACTAACCCTAACCCTACATGCACTCGACTTTAACCCAAAAGGCAATCCTGACCCTAAGCTTAACCCTAAACTTCTATTCTAAAAACACAAACCCTAACCCTAATCCTAACCCTACCCCTACCCCTACCCCTAAATGCACTCTAAGCCTACCCCTACCCCTAACACTAACCCTAACCCTAACGAATTCTAACCAGAACTCTAACCCTAAATGTACTCGATTCTAACCCTAACACTAAATCGTCAATTTCAGCACTATCCCTAAGCTTAAATGCACTGGATTCTAACTCAAAAGCCATTCCTGACCCTAAGCCTAACCCTAAACTTCGATTCTATCAACAAAAACCTTAACCCTAATCCTAACCCTACTCCTACCCCTACCCCTAAATGCACTCTAAGCCATACGCTAAAGAAATTCAGAACACTAAAAATGCGCCTGATTCTAACGCTAACCCTAATCCTAAGACTAACCTTAAGCCTAAACCTCGATTCTACGAAAGGGAAAGCTAAACTGAACTCTAATCTTAGCACTATCTTCAAATGCTCTCGATTTTAACCCTGACCCTAAACCTAACCCTCACCCTAAATGCACTGAATTCTCACCATAACTCTAACCCTAAATGTGCACGATTCTAACCCTAACACTAAATCGTCAATTTCAACACTATTTCTAAGCCTAAATGCACTGGATTCTAACTGAAAAGCCATTCCTGACCCTAAGCCTAACCCTAAACCTCGATGCTAGCAACAGGAACCTTAACCGTAATCCTAACCCTACTCTTACCCCTACCCTTGAATGCCCTCTAACCCTAAACCTAACCCTAACATTAACACTAAAAATGCCCTTGATTCTAACCCTAACCCTAACCCTAACCCTAACCCTAATCATAACCGTCGATTCTAAGAAAGCTAAACCTAACCTAACTCTAATCCTAACACTATCCTTAAATGCACTCCATTCTAACCCCCACCCTAAACATAACCGTCATCCTAACCCTATCCCTAACCCTGAATGCACTGGATTATAACCATAGCTCTAACCCTTATGTGCTCGATTATAACCCTAACACTAAATCGTCAATCTCAACACTAAGCCTAACCCTAAATGGACTCGGCTCTAACCCAAAAGGCAATCCTGACCTTAAGCCTAACCCTAAACCTCGATTCTACCAACACAAACCCTAACCCTAATCCTAACCCTACTCCTATCCCTAACTCTATATGCACTCTAACCGTAGCCCTAACTCTAACCCTAACCCTATCCCTAACCCTCAATTCTACGAAACCTAACCCTAAACCTAACTCTAACCCTAACACTATCCTTAAATGCTCTCGATTCTAATCCTGACCCTAATAACCCTAACCCTAACACTAAGCCTAAATGCAGTGGATTCTAACCATAACTCTAACCCTAAAGTGCTCGATTCTAACCCTAACACTAAATCGTCAATTTCAACATTATCCCTAAGCCTAAATGCACTCGATTCTAACTCAAAAGCCATTCCTGACCCTAAACCTAACCCTAAACATCGATTCTACCACAACAAACCGTAACCCTAATCCTAACCCTACTCCTACACCTACCCCTAAATGCAGTCTAATCGTAAGCCTACCGCAACCCTAATACTAAAAATGCGCTTGATTCTAAACCGAACCCGAACCCTAACCCTAACCGTAACCCTCAATTCTACGAAAGCTAACCCTAAACCTAACTCTAACACTAACACGATCCTTAAATACTCTCGATTCAAACCCTGACCCTAATAACCCTAACCCTAATACTAACCCTACTCCTACCCCTACCCCTGAATGCCCTCTAACCCTAAACCTAACCATAACACTAAAAATGCCCTTGATTCTAACCCTAACCCTAACCCTAAACCCAACCCTAACCCTAACCTTAACCCTAACCCTAACCCTAACCGTCGATTCTAAGAAAGCTAACCCTAACCTAACTCTAACCCTAACACTATCCTTAAATGCACTCGATTCTAACCCTCACCCTGAACATAACCCTAACCCTAACCCTAATTCTAACCCTAAATGCACTGGATTCTAACCATAACTCTAACCCTAATGTGCTCGATTCTAACCCTAATACTAATTCGTCAATCTCAACACTAACTCTAACCCTAAATGCACTCGATTCTAACCCTCACCCTAAACATAACCGTCATCCTAACCCTATCCCTAACCCTAAATGCACTGGATTCTAACCATAACTCTAACCCTAATGTGCTCGATTCTAACCCTAATACTAAATCGTCAATCTCAACACTAAGCATAACGCTAAATGCACTCGACTCCAACCCAAAAGGCAATCCTGACCCTCAGCCTAACCCTAAACCTCGATTCTACCGACACAAACCCTATGCCTAATACTAACCCAACTCCTCCCCTACCCCTAAATGCACTCAAACCCTAACCCTAACCCCAACCCTAACACTAAAAATGCGCTTGATTCTAACCCTAATCCTAACCCTAACCGAATCCCTAACACTAACCCTCGATTCTATGAAAGCTAACCCTATACCTAACTCTAACCCTAACACTATCCTTAAATGCACTCGATTCTAACCCTCACCCTAAACATAACTGCCATCCTAACGCTATTCCTAACCCTAAATGCACTGAATTCTAACCATAACTCTAACCCTAATGTGCTCGATTCTAAGCCTAACACTAAATCGTCAATTTCAACATTATCCCTAAGCCTCAATGCACTGGATTCTAACTCAAAAGCGATTCCTGACCCTAAGCTTAACCCTAAACATCGATTCTACCACCAGAAACCGTAACCCTAATCCTAACCCTACTCCTACCCCTACCCCTAAATGCAGTCTAATCGTAAGCCTACCGCACCCTAATACTAAAAATGCGCTTGATTATAAACCGAACCCGAACCCTAACCCTAACCCTAACCCTAACACTATCCTTAAATGCACTCGATTCTAACCCTCACCCTGAACATAACCCTAACCCTAACCCTAATCCTAACCCTAAATGCACTGGATTCTAACCATAACTCTAACCCTAATGTGCTCGATTCTAACCCTAATACTAACTCATCAATCTCAACACTAACTCTAACCCTAAATGCACTCGATTCTAACCCAAAAGGCAATCCTGACCCTAAGCCTAACCTTAAACCTCGATTCTACCAACAGAAACCTTAACCCTAATCCTAACCCTACTCCTACCCCTACCCCTAAATGCACTCTAAGCCATACCCTAACCCCAACCATAACACTAAAATTGCGCCTGATTCTAACCCTAACCCTAACGCTAACCCTACCCCGAAGCCTAAACTTCGATTCTACGAAAGCTAACCCTAAACCTAAATCTAACCCTAACATTATCCTTAAATGCACTCGATTCTAACCCTCACCCTAAACATAATCGTAACCCTAAGCCTAATCCTAACCCTAAATGCACTGGATTCTAACCATAATACTAACTGTAATGTTCGTGATTCTAACCCTAACACTAATTCGTCAATCTCAACAGTAACCTTAAGCCTAAATGCACTCGATTCTAACCCAAAAGGCAATCCTGACCCTGAGCCTAACCCTAAACCTCGATTCTACCAACACTAACCCTAACCTTAATTCTAACCGTGCCCTAACCCCTACCGCTAAATGCACTCTAACCATACCCCTAACCCTAACACTAACCGTAACCCTAACGAATTCTAACCATAACTCTATCCCTAAATGTGCTTGATTCTAACGCTAAAACTAAATCATCAACTACAACACTAACCCTAAGCCTAAATGCTCTGAATGATGACCCAAAATGCTCTCCTGACCCTAAGCCTAACCCAAAACCTCGAATCTACCACCACAAATCCTAACCATAATCCTGACACAACTCTTCCCCTACCCTAAATGCACTCAAACCCTAAGCCTAACCCTACTCTAACACTAAAAATGCGCTTGATTCTAACCCTAATCCTAACCCTAACCCTCACCCTAACACTAACCCTCGATTCTATGAAAGCTAGCCCTATACCTAACTCTAACCCTAACACTATCCTTAAATGCAGTCGATTCTAACCCTCACCCTAAACATAACCGTCATCCGAACCCTATCCCTAACCCTAAATGCACTGGATTCTAACCATAACTCTAACCCTAATGTGCTGGATTCTAACCCTAATACTAAATCGTCAATCTCAACACTAAGCCTAACGCTAAATGCACTCGACTCCAACCCAAAAGGCAATCCTGACCCTAAGCCTAACCCTAAACCTCGATTCTACCGACACAAACCCTATGCCTAATCCTAACCCAACTCCTCCCCTACCCCTAAATTCACGCAAACCCTAACCCTAACCCCAACCCTAACACAAAAAATGCGCTTGATTCTAACCCTAATCCTAACCCTAACCCTAACCCTAACACTAACCCTCGATTCTATGAAAGCTAACCCTATACCTAACTCTAACCCTAACAATATCCTTAAATGCACTCGATTCTAACCCTCACCCTAAATATAACCGTCATCCTAACACTATCCCTAACCCTAAATGCAGTGGATTCTAACCATAACTCTAACCCTAATGTGCTCGATTATAACCCTAACACTAAATCGTCAATCTCAACACTAAGCCTAACCCTAAATGCACTAGACTCTAACCCAAAAGGCATTCCAGACCCTAAACCCAACCCTAAACCTCGATTCTACAAACACAAACCCTAACCCTAATCCTAACCCTACTCCTATCCCTACCTCTATATGCACTCTAACCCTAACCCTAACCCAACCCCTAACACTAAAAATGCGCTTGATTCTAACCCTAACCCAACCCTAACCCTCAATTCTACGAAACCTAACCCTAAACCTAACTCTAACCCTAACACTATCCTTAAATGCTCTCGATTCTAATCCTGACCCTAATAACCCTAACCCTAACCCTAAGCCTAAATGCAGTGGATTCTAACCATAACCCTAACCCTATTGTGCTCGATTCTAAGCCTAACACTAAATAGTCAATCTCAACACTAACCCTAACCCTACATGCACTCGACTTTAACCCAAAAGGCAATCCTGACCCTAAGCTTAACCCTAAACTTCTATTCTAAAAACACAAACCCTAACCCTAATCCTAACCCTACCCCTACCCCTAGCCCTAAATGCACTCTAACTCTACCCCTACCCCTAACTCTAACCCTAACCCTAACGAATTCTAACCAGAACTCTAACCCTAAATGTGCTCGATTCTAACCCTAACACTAAATCCTCAATTTCAACACTATCCCTAAGCTTAAATGCACTGGATTCTAACTGAAAAGCCATTCCTGACCCTAAGCCTAACCCTAAACTTCGATTCTACCAACAAAAACCTTAACCCTAATCCTAACCCTACTCCTACCCCTACCCCTAAATGCACTCTAAGCCATACGCTAAAGAAATCCAGAACACTAAAATTGCGCCTGATTCTAACGCTAACCCTAATCCTAAGACTAACCTTAAGCCTAACCCTCGATTCTACGAAAGGGAAAGCTAAACCTAACTCTAACCCTAGCACTATCTTTAAATGCTCTCGATTTTAACCCTGACCCTAAACCTAACCCTCACCCTAACTGCACTGAATTCTAACCAAAACTCTAACCCTAAATGTGCACGATTCTAACCCTAACACTAAATCGTCAATTTCAACACTATTTCTAAGCCTAAATGCACTGGATTCTAACTGAAAAGCCATTCCTGACCCTAAGCCTAACCCTAAACCTCGATGCTAGCAACACGAACCTTAACCCTAATCCTAACCCTACTCCTACCCCTACCCTTCAATGCCCTCTAACCATAACCCTAACCCTAACATTACACTAAAAATGCCCTTGATTCTAACCCTAACCCTAACCATAACCCTAACCCTAACCCTAACCATACCCGTCGATTCTAAGAAAGCTAACCCTAACCTAACTCTAACCCTAACACTATCCTTAAATGCACTCCATTCTAACCCTCACCCTAAACATAACCGTCATCCTAACCCTATCCCTAACCCTAAATGCACTGGATTCTAACCATAACTCTAACCCTAATGTGCTCGATTATAACCCTAACACTAAATCGTCAATCTCAACACTAAGCCTAACCCTAAATGCACTCGGCTCTAACCCAAAAGGCAATCCTGTCCTTAAGCCTAACCCTGAACCTCGATTCTACCAACACAAACCCTAACCCTAATCCTAACCCTACTCCTATCCCTAACTCTATATGCACTCTAACCGTAGCCCTAACTCTAACCCTAACCCTATCGCTAACCCTCAATTCTACGAAACCTAACCCTAAACCTAACTCTAACCCTAACACTATCCTTCAATGCTCTCGATTCTAATCCTGACCCTAATAACCCTAACCCTAACACTAAGCCTAAATGCAGTGGATTCTAACCATAACTCTAACCCTAATGTGCTCGATTATAACCCTAACACTAAATCGTCAATCTCAACACTAAGCCTAACCCTAAATGCACTCGACCCTAACCCAAAAGCCATTCCTGACCCTAAGCCTAACCCAAAACCTCGATTCTACCAACACAAACCCTAACCATAATTCTAACCCAACACCTCCCCTACGCCTAAATGCACTCAAACCCTAACCCTAATCCCAACCCTAACACTAAAAATGCGCCTGATTCTAACCCTAACCCTCACCCTAAGCCTGACCTTAACCCTAACCCTAGATTCTAAGAAAGCGAACGCTAAACCTAACTCTAACCCTAGCACTATCCTTAAATGCTCTCGATTCTAACCCTGACCCTAAACCTATCCCTAACCCTAAGCCTAACGCTAAATGCATTGAATTCTAAGCATAACTCTAACCCTAAATGTGCTCGATTCAAACCCTAACACTAAATCGTCAATTTGAACACTAACCCAAAGCCTAAATACACTCGATTCGGATCCAAAATGCAATCCTGACCATAAGCCTAAAAGTAAAACTCGATTCTACCATCACTAACCCTAACCCAAATCCTAATGCTACCGCTACCCCTACCTCTAAATGCACTCTAACCCTTACACTAACCCTAACCCTAACACTAAAAATGCCCGTGATTCTAACCCCTACCCCACCCCTAGCCCTAACGTTAACCCTAACGAATTTTAACCATAACTCTAACCTTAAATGTGCTCGATTCTAACCCTAACACTAAATCGTCAATCTCATCACTAACTCTAACCCGGAATGCACTCGATTCTATCCCAAAAGGCAATCCTGACCCTAAGCCTAACCCTAAACCTCGATTCTACCACCACAAACCCTAACCCTAATCCTAACCCTACTCCTACCCCTACCCCTAAATGCACTCTAGTCATAATTCTACGCCCACCCTAGTACTAAAAATGCGCTTGATTCTAAACCGAAACCGAACCCCAACCCTAACCCTAACACTCGATTCTACGAACGCTAACCCTAAACCTAACTCTAACACTAACACGATCCTTAAATTCTCTCGATTCACACCCTGACCTTAATAACCCTAACCCTAATCCTAACCCTAAATACATTAGATTCTAACGACAACTCTAACGCTAATGTGCTCGTTTCTAACCTTAACACTAAATCGTCAATCTCAACACTAACTGTAAACCTAAATGCACTCGATTCTAACCCAAAAGGCAATCCTGTCCCTAAGCCTAAGCCTGAACCTCAATTATAACAACAAAAAAGATAACCCTAATCCTAACCCTACTCCTACCCCTACCCCTGAATGCCCTCTAACCCTAACCCTAACCCTAACCTTAACACTAAAAATGCCCTTGCTTCTAACCCTAAACCTAAACGTAACCCTAACCCTAACCCTAACCCTAACCCTAACCGTCCTTTCCAAGAAAGCTAACCCTAACCTAACTCTAACCCTAACACTATCCTTAAATGCACTCCATTCTAACCCTCACCGTAAACATAACCGTTATGCTAACCGTATCCCTAACCCTAAATGCACTGGATTCTAACCATAACTCTAACTCTAATGTGCTCGATTCTAACCCTAATACTAAATCGTCAATCTCAACACTAACTCTAACCCTAAATGCACTCGATTCTAACCCAAAAGGCAATCCAGACCCTAAGCCTAACCTTAAACCTCGATTCTACCAACACAAACCTTAACCCTAATCCTAACCCTACTCCTACCCCCACCCCAAAATGCACTCTAAGCCATACCCTGACGAAAACCAGAACACTAAAAATGCGCCTGATTCTAACCCTAACCCTCACCCTAAGCCTAACCTTAACCCTAACCCTCGATTCTAAGAAAGCGAACGCTAAACCTAACTCGAACCTAGCACTATCCTTAAATGCTCTCGATTCTAACCCTGACCCTAACCCTAACCCTAACCCTAACCCTAACCCTAACCCTAAATGCACTGAATTCTAACCATAACTCTAACCATAAATGTGCTCGATTCAAACCATAACACTAAATCGTGAATTTGGACACTAACCCAAAGCCTAAATACACTCGATTCTGATCCAAAATGCAATCCTGACCCTAAGCCTAAACCTAAACCTCTATTTTACCATCACTAACCCTAACCCAAATCCTAATCCTACTGCTACCCCTACCTCTAAATGCACTCTAACCCTAAACCTAAAAATGCGCGTGATTCTAACCCCTACCCTACCGCTACCTCTAACCCTAACCCTAACGAATTCTAACCATAACTCTAACCCTAAATGTGCTCGATTCTAACCCTAACACTGAATCGTCAATCTCGTCACTAACTCTAAACCGGAATGCACTCGATTCCAACCCAAAAGGCAATAATGACGCTAACCATAACCCTAACCCTCGATTCTACGAAAGCTAACCCTAAACCTAACTCTAACCCTAACACTATCCTTAAATGCACTCGATTCTAACCCTCACCGTGAACATAACCCTAACTCTAACCCTGGTCCTAACCCTAAATGCACTGGATTCTAACCATAACTCTAACCCTAATGTGCTCGATTATAACCCTAACACTAAATCGTCAATTTCAACACTATCCCTAAGCCTAAATGGTCTGGTTTCTAACCCAAAAGCCATTCATGACCCTAAGGCTAACCCTAAACCTCGATTCTACCACCACAAACCGTAACCCTAATCCTCACCCTACTCCTATCCCTACCCCTAAATGCACTCTAATCGCAAGCCTACCCCAACCCTAATACTAAAAATGTGCTTGATTCTAAACCGAACCCGAACCCTAACCCTAACCCTAACCCTCGATTCTATGTAAGCTAACCCTAAACCTAACTCTAACACTAACACGATCCTTAAATACTCTCGATTCACACCCTGACCCTAATAACCCTAACCCTAATCCTAACCCTAAAGGCATTATATTCTAACCATTACTCTAACGCTAATGTGCTCGTTTCTAAGCTTAACACTAAATCGTCAATCTCCACCCTAACTGTAACCTTAAATGAACTCGATTCTAACCCAAAAGGCAATCCTGACCCTAAGCCAAAGCATGAACCTCAATTCTACCAACACAAACCCTAACCCCAACTTTAACCCTAACCCTAAACGTATCCCTACCCCTAATCGTCCATTCTAAGAAAGCTAACCCTAACCTAACTCTAACCCTAACACTATCTTTAAATGCACTCGATTCTAACCCTCACCCTAAACATAACCGTTATCCTTACCCTATCCCGAACCCTAAATGCACTGGATTCTAACCATAACTCTATCCCTAACGTGCTCGATTCTAACACTAATACTAAATCGTCAAACTCAACACTAACTCTAACCTTAAATGCACTCGATTCTATCCCAAAAGGCAATCCTGACCCTAAGCCTATCCCTAAACCTCGATTCTGCCAACACAAACCTTAACCCTAATCCTAACCCTATTCCTACTCCTACCCCTAAATGCACTCTACCACTACACCAACCCCTAACACTAACCCTAACCCTAACCAATTCTAAACAAAACTCTAACCCTAAAGGTGCTCGATTCTAACCCTAACACTAAATCGTCAATTTCAACAGTATCCCTAAGACTAAATGCACTAGATTCTAACCCAAAAGCCATTCCTTACCCTAAGCCTAACCCTAAACCTCGATTCTACCAACACAAATCTTAACCCTAACCCTAACCCTACTCCTTACCCCTACCCCAAAATGCACTCTAATCGTAAGTCTACCCCAACCCTAAAACTAAAAATGCGCTTGATTCTAAACCGAACCCGAACCCCAACCCTAACCTTAACCCTCGATTCTACGAAAGCTAACCCTAAACCTATCTCTAACCCTAACACTATCCTTAAATGCACTCGATTCTAACCCTCACCCTAAACATAACCGTAACCATAAGCCTAAACCTAACCCTAAATGCTCTGGATTCTAACCATAACTCTAACTGTAATGTACTTGATTCTAACCCTAACGCTAATTCGTCAATCTCAACAGTATCCCTAAGCCTAAATGCACTCGACACTAACCCAAAAGGCAATCCTGACCCTGAGCCTAACCCTAAACCTCGATTCTACCAACACGAACCCGAACCTTAATTCTAACAATGCCCCAACCCCTACCGCTAAATGCACTCTTACCATACCCCTAACCCTAACACTAACCGTAACCCTAACGAATTCTAACCATAACTCTATCCCTAAATGTGCTTGATTCTAACGCTAAAACTAAATCATCAATTTCAACACTAACCCTAAGCCTAAATGCTCTGAGTTATGACCCAAAATGCTCTCCTGACCCTAAGCCTAACCGAAAACCTCGATTCTACCAACACAAACTCTAACCCTAGTCCTAACCCAACTCCTCTCCTACCCCTAAATGCACTCAAACCCTAAGCCTAACCCCAACACTAACACTAAAATTGCGACTGATTCTAACGCTAACCCTAACCCTATTCCTAACCCGAGGTCTCACCCTCGATTCTACGAAAGCTAACCCTAAACCAAACTCTAACCCTAACACTATCCTTAACTACTCTCGATTTAAACCCTGACCCTAATAACACTAACCCTAATTCTAACCCTTAATGCATTAGATTCTAACCATAACTTTAACGCTATTTAAGGATAGTGTTAGTGTTAGAGTTAGGTTTAGGGTTAGCTTTCGTAGAATTGAGGGTTAGGGTTACGGTTCGGGTTCGGTTTAGAATCAAGCGCATTTTTACTATTAGGGTTGGGGTTAGCTTACGATTAGAGTGCATTTAGGGGTAGGGGTAGGAGTAGGGGTAAGATTAGGGTTACGGTTTGTGGTGGTAGAATCGAGGTTTAGGGTTAGGGTTAGGGTCAAGATTGCTTTTTGGGTTAGAATCGAGTGCATTCCGGGTTAGAGTTAGTGATGAGATTGACGATTTAGTGTTAGGGTTAAAATCGAGCACATTTAGGGTAAGAGTTATGGTTAGAATTCGTTAGGGTTAAGGTTAGGGGTAGGGGTGGGGTAGGGGTTAGAATCACGCGCATTTTCAGTGTTAAGGTTAGGGTTAGTGTTAGGGTTAGAGTGCATTTAGAGGTAGGGGTAGCGGTAGGATTAGGGTTTGGGTTAGGGTAAGTGATGGTAGAATCGAGGTTTAGGTTTAGTCTTAGGGTCATGATTGCATTTTGGATCAGAATCGAGTGTATTTAGGCTTTGGGTTAATGTTCAAATTGACGATTTAGTGTTATGGTTTGAATCGAGCACATTTAGGGTTAGAGTTATGCTTAGAATTCAGTGCATTTAGGTTTAGGATTAGTGTTAGGGGCAGGGTTGGGGTTAGGTTTAGGGTCAGGGTTATAATCGAGAGCATTTAAGGATAGTGCTAGGGTTAGAGTTAGGTTTAGGGTTAGCTTTCGTAGAATCGAGGGTTAGGCTTAGGGTTAGGCTTAGGATGAGGGTTAGGGTTAGAATCAAGCACAGTTTTAGTGTTAGCGTCAGGGTGAGGGTTAGGGTTAAAGTGCTTTTAGGGCTAATGGTAGGGATAGGGTTAAGATTAGGATTAAGGTTTGTGTTGGTAGAATAGAGGTTTAGATTTCGGTTTAGGGTCAGGATTGCATTTTGGATCAGAATTGAGTGTATTTAGGCTTTGGGTTAGTGTTCAAATTGACGATATAGTGTTAGGGTTTGAATCGAGCACATTTAGGGTTAGAGTTATGGTCAGAATTCAGTGCATTTAGGGTTAGGGTTAGGGTTAAGGTTAGGTTTAGGGTCAGGGTTAAAATCGAAAGCATTTAAGGATAGTTTTAGGGTTAGAGTTAGGTTTAGCGTTCACTTTCGTAGAATCGAGGGTTAGGGTTAAGGTTAGGCTTAGGGTAAGGGTTAGGGTTATAATCAGGCGCAGTTTTAGTGTTCTGGTTTTCGTTAGCGTAAGGCTTGGAGTGCATTTAGCGGTAGGGGTAGGAGTAGGGTTAGGATTAGGGTTAAGGTTTGTGTTGGTAGAATCGAGGTTTAGGGTTAAGCTGAGGGTCAGGATTGCCTTTTGGGTTAGAATCGAGTGCATTTAGGCTTAAGGTTACTGTTGAGATTGACAAATTAGTGTTAGGGTTAGAATCAAGAACATTAGAGTTAGAGTTATGGTTAGAATCCAGAGCATTTAGGGGGAGGCTTAGGCTTAAGGTTACGGTTATGTTTAGGGTGACGGTGACAATCGAGTGCATTTAAGGATAGTGTTAGGGTTAGAGTTAGGTTTAGGGTTAGCTTTCGTAGAATCGAGGGTTAAGCTTCAGGTTAAGGTTAGCGTTATGGTTAGGGTTAGAATCAGGCGCAATTTTAGTGTTATGGTTGGGGTTAGGGTATGGCTTAGAGTGCATTTAGGGGTAGGGGTAGGAGTAGGGTTAGGATTAGGGTTAAGGTTTGTGTTGGTAGAATCGAGTTTTAAGGTTAGGCTAAGGGTCAGGATTGCCTTTTGGGTTGGAATCGAGTGCATTTAGGGTTAGAGTTAGTGTTCAGATTGACGATTTAGTATTAGGGTTAGAATCGAGCACATTAGCATAGAGTTATGCTTAGAAAACAGTGCATTTAGGGTTAGGGATAGGGTTAGGATAACGGTTGTGTTCAGGGTGAGGGTTAGAATCGAGTGCATTTAAGGATAGTGTTTGGGTTAGGGTTAGGTTAGGGTGAGCTTTCTTAGAATCGACGGTTAGGGTTAGGGTTAGGGTTAGGGTTAGAATCAAGGACATTTTTAGCGTTAAGGTTAGGGCTAGGGTTAGGGTTAGCGGGCATTCAGGGGCAGGGGTAGGAGTAGGGTTAGGTTTAGGGTTAGGGTTTTTGTTGGTAGAACTGAGGTTCAGCCTTAGGCTTAGGGTCAGGATTGCCTTTTGGGTTATAATCGAAGGCCTTTGTGGTTACAGTTAGTGTTGAGATTGACGATTTAGTGTTAGGGTTATAAACGAGCACATTAGCGTTAGAGTTATGGTTAGAATCTAATGCATTTAGGGTTAGGATTAGGGTTAGGGTTATTAGGGTCAGGGTTTGAATCGAGAGTATTTAAGAATCGTGTTAGTGTTAGAGTTAGGTTTAGGCTTAGCTTTCATAGAATGGAGGGTTAGGGTTAGGGATATGGTTCGGGTTCGGTTTAGAATTAAGCGCATTTTTACTATTAAGGTTTGGGTAGGCTTACGATTAGAGTGTATTTTGGGGTAGGGGTAGGAGTAGGGTTAGGATTAGGGTTACGGTTTGTGGTGATAGAATCCAGGTTTAGGGTTAGGCTTAGGGTCAAGATTGCATTTTGGATCAGAATCGAGTGTATTTAGGCTTTGGGTTAGTGTTTAAATTGACGATTTAGTGTTATGGTTTGAATCGAGCACATTTAGGGTTAGAGTAATGCTTAGAATTCAGTGCATTTAGGTTTAGGATTAGTGTTAGGGGTAGGGTTGGGGTTAGGTTTAGGGTCTTGGTTAGAATCGAGAGCATTTAAGGATAGTGCTAGGGTTTGAGTTAGGTTTAGGGTTAGCTTTCGTAGAATCGAGGGTTAGGCTTAGGGTTAGGCTTAGGGTGAGCGTTAGGGTTAGAATCAAGAACAGTTTTAGTGTTAGCGTTAGGGTGAGTTTTAGGGTTAAAGTGCTTTTAGGGCTAGTGGTAGGGGTATTGTTAGGATTAGGGTTAAGGTTTGTGTTGCTAGAATCGAGGTTTAGGTTTAGGCTTAGGGACAGGATTGCATTTTGGATCAGAATCGAGTGTATTTAGGCTTTGGCTTAGTGTTTAAATTGGGGATATAGTGTTAGGGTTTGAATCGAGCACATTTAGGGTTAGAGTTATGGTTAGAATTCAGTGCATTTAGGGTTAGGGTTAGGGTTAGGGTTAGGTTTAGGGTCAGGGTTAAAATCGAAAGCATTTAAGGATAGTTTTAGGGTTAGAGTTAGGTTTAGCGTTCACTTTCGTAGAATCGAGGGTTAGGCTTAAGGTTAGGCTTAGGGTAAGGGTTAGGGTTATAATCGGGCGCAGTTTTAGTGTTCTGGTTTTCGTTAGCGTATGGCTTAAGAGTGCATTTAGGAATAGGGGTAGGAATAGGGTTAGGATTAGGGTTAAGGTTTGTGTTGGTAGAATCGAGGTTTAGGGTTAGGCTTAGGGTCAGGAATGGCTATTGGGTTAGAATCAAGTGCATTTAGGCTTAGGGATAGTGTTGAAATTGACGATTTAGTAGAAGCGTTAGAATCAAGCATATTTAGGGATAGAGTTATGGTTAGAATTCGTTAGGGTTACGGTTAGTCTTAGGGTTAGGGGTATGATTAGAGTGCATTTAGCGGTAGGGGTTGGGGCATGGTTAGAATTAAGGTTAGGGTTACTGGTGGTAGAATCGAGGTTTATGGTTAGGCTCAGGGTCAGGATTGCCTTTTGGGTTAGAATCGAGTGCATTTAGGCTTAAGGTTACTGTTGAGATTGACGAATTAGTGTTAGGGTTAGAATCAAGAACATTACAGTTAGAGTTATGGTTAGAATCCAGTGCATTTATGGTTAGGTTTAGGCTTATGGTTACGGTTATGTTTAGGGTGAGGGTTGGAATCGAGTGCATTTAAGGATGGTGTTAGGGTTAGAGTTAGGTTTAGGGTTAGCTTTCATAGAATCGAGGTTTAGGGTTAGGGGTGCGGTTCGGGTTAGGTTTAGAAGCAAGCGCATTTTTAGTATTAGAGTTGGGGTAGGTTTACGATTAGAGTGCATTTAGGGGTAGGGGTAGGAGTAGGGTTAGGATTAGGGTTAGGGTTTTTGTTGGTAGAATTGAGGTTGAGGCTTAGGCTTAGGATCAGGATTGCCTTTTTGGGTTAGAATCTAGTGCATTTAGGGTTACAGTTAGTGTTGAGATTGACGATTTATTCTTGGAGTTAGAAACGAGCACATTAGCGTTAGAGTTATGGTTAGAATCTAATGCATTTAGGGTTAGGATTAGGGTTAGGGTTATTAGGGTCAGCGTTTTAATCAAGAGTATTTAAGGATCGTGTTAGTGTTAGAGTTAGGTTTAGGGTTAGCTTTCGTAGAATAGGGGGTTAGGGTTAGGGATAGGGTTCGGGTTCGGTTTAGAATCAAATGCATTTTTACTAGTAGGGTTGGGGTAGGCTTACGATTAGAGAGCATTTAGGGGTAGGTGTAAGAGTAGGGTTAGGAGTAGGGTTACGGTTTGTGGTGGTAGAATCGAGGTTTAGGGTTAGGCTTAGGGTCATTTTCACCTTTTGGGTTAGAATCGAATGCATTCCAGGTTAGACTTAGTGATGAGATTGACGATTTAGTGTTAAGGTTAGAATCGAGGACATTTAGGGTTATAGTTATGGTTACAATTCGTTAGGCTTAGGGTTCGGGGTAGGGGTAGGGTAGGGGTTAGAATCACGCGCATTTTTAGTGTTAGCGTTACGGTTAGTGTTAAGGTTAGAGTGCCTTTAGAGGTAGGGGTAGCGGTAGGATTAGGATTTGGGTTAGGGTTAGTGATGGTAGAATCGAGATTTAGGTTTAAGCTTAGGGTCAGGATTGCATTTTGCATCAGAATCGAGTGTATTTAGGCTTTGGGTTAGTGTTCAAATTGACGATTTAGTGTTATGGTTTGAATCGAGCACATTTAGGGTTAGAGTTATGCTTAGAATTCAGTGCATTTAGCGTTAAGGTTAGGGGTAGGGTCATTAGGGTCAGGATTAGAATCGAGAGCATTTAATTATAGAGTTAGCGGTAGAGTTAGGTTTAGGGTTAGGTTTCCTAGAATTGAGGGTTAGTGTTAGGGTTAGAATCAAGCGCATTTTTAGTGTTAGGGGTTGGGTTAAGGTTAGGGTTAGAGTGCATATAGAGGTAGAGATAGCAGTAAGGTTAGGATTAGGGTTAGGGTTTGTGTTGGTAGAATCGAGGTTTAGCGTTGGCCTTAGGGTCAGGATTGCCTTTTGGGTTAGAGCAGAGTGCATTTAGGGTTAGGCTTATTGTTAAGATTGACGATTTAGTGTTAGAATTATGATTGAGCACATTAAGGTTAGAGTTATGGTTAGAATCCAGTGCATTTAGGGTTAGGATTAGGGTTAGGGTTAGGGTTATGTTCAGGGTGAGGGCTAGAATCGAGTGCATTTAAGGATAGTGTTAGGGGTAGAGTTCTGTATAGGGCTAGCTTTCGTAGAATCGAGGGTTAGGGTTAGCGTTAGGGTCAGGATTGCCTTTTGGGTTAGAATCGAGTGCATTTAGGATTAAGGTTAGTGTTGAGATTGACGATTTAGAGTTAGTGTTAGAGTCCAGCACATTAGGATTAGAGTTAAGGTTAGAATGCAGTACATTTAGGGTTAGGATTAGGGTAAGGATTTGTGTTGGTAGAATCGAGGTTTTCGGTTAGGCTTAGGGTCAGGAGAGTATTTTGGGTCATAATTCAGAGCATTTAGGCTCAGGGTTAGTGTTGAAATTGATGATTTAGTTTTAGCGTTAGAATCAAGCACATTTAGGGATAGAGTTATGGTTAGAATTCGTCAGGGCTACGGTTAGTGTTAGGGTTAGGGGTATGGTAAGAGTGCATTTAGCGGTAGGGGTTGGGGCACGGTTAGAATTAAGGTTAGGGTTAGTGTTGGTAGAATCGAGGTTTAGAGTTAGGCTCAGGGTCAGGATTGCCTTTTGGGTTAGAATCGAGTGCATTTAGGATTAAGGTTAGTGTTGAGATTGACGAATTAGTGTTAGGGTTAGAATCAAGAACATTACAGTTAGAGTTCTGGTTAGAATCCAGTGCATTTAGGCTTAGGCTTAGGCTTAGGGTTACGGTTATGTTTAGGGTGAGGGTTTGAATCAAGTGCATTTAAGGATAGTGTTATGGTTAGAGTTAGGTTAGGGTTAGCTTTCTTAAAATCGACGGTTAGTTTTAGGGTTATGGTTAGGGTTAGGGTGAGAAAAAAGGGCAATTTTAGTGTTAAGGTTAGGGTTCGGGTTAGGGTTAGACAGCATTCAGGTGTAGGGGTAGGAGTAAGGTTAGGATTAGGGTTAGGGATTTTGTTGGTAGAATCGAAGTTTAGGGTTAGGCTTGGGGTGAGGATTGCCTTTTGGGTTAAAATCGAGTGCATTTAGGGTTAGGGTTAATGTTGAGGTTGACGATTTAATGTTAGGGTGAGAATCGAGCACATTAGGGTTAGAATTATGGTTAGAATCCACTGCATTTAGGCTTAGGCTTAGGGTTAGGGTTACTAGGGTCAGGATTAGAATCGAGAGCATTTCAGGATAGTGTTAGGGTTAGAGTTAGTTTTAGGGTTAGGTTTCGTAGAATTGAGGGTCAGGGCTAGGGTTAGGGTTAGGGTTAGGGTTAGAATCAAGCGCATTTTTAGTATTAGGGTTGGGGTTGGCTTACGATTAGAGTGCATTTAGGGGTAGCGGTAGGGGTAGGGTTAGGATTAGGGTTACCGTTTGTGGTAGTAGAATCGAGGTTTAGTGTTAAGCTTAGGGTCAGTATTGCATTTTGTATCAGAATCGAGTGTATTTCGGCTTTTGCTTAGTGTTCAACTTGACGATTTCGTGTTATGGTTTGAATTGAGCACATTTAGGGTTAGAGTTATGCTTAGAATTCAGTGCTTTTAGGGTTAGGCTTAGGGTTAGGGTTAGGGTTAGGATCAGGGTTAAAATCGAGAGCATTTAAGGATAGTGCTAGGGTTAGAGTTCGGTTTAGGGTTAGATTTCGTAGAATCGAGGGTTAGCCTGGGGGTTGGGGTTCGGGTTCAGTTTAGAATCAAGCGCATTTTTAGTATTACATTTGGGGTAGGCTTACGATTAGTGTGCATTTAGGGGTAGGGGTTGGGGCATGGTTAGAATTAAGGTCAGGGTTATTGTTGGTAGAATCGAGGTTTAGGGTTAGGCTCAGGGTCAGGATTGCCTTTTGGGTTAGAATCGATTGCATTTAGGCTTAAGGTTACTGTTGAGATTGACGAATTAGTGTTAGGGTTAGAATCAAGAACATTACAGTTAGAGTTATCGTTAGAATCCAGTGCATTTAGGGCTAGGCTTAGACTTAGGGTTACGGTTATGTTTAGGGTGAGGGTTAGAATCGAGTGCATTTCAGAATAGTGTTAGGGTTAGAGTTAGGTTTAGGGTTAGCTTTCGTAGAATCGAGGGTGAAGCTTCGGGTTAAGGTTAGTGTTAGGGTTAGGGTTAGAATCAGGCGCAATTTTAGGGTTATAGTTGGGGTTAGGGTATGGCTTAGAGTGCATTTAGGGGTAGGGGTAGGAGTAGGGTTAGTATTAGGGTTACCGTTTCTGGTCGTAGAATCGAGGTTTAGGGTTAGGCTTAGGGTCTGGATTGCCTTTTGTGTTAGAATCGAGTGCATTCCGGGATAGAGTTAGTGATGAGATTGAGGATTTAGTGTTAGGGTTAGAATCGAGCACATTTAGGGTTAGAGTTATGGTTAGAATTCTTTAGGGTGAGGGCTAGGGGTAGCGGTAGGGTAGGGGTTAGAATCACGCTCATTTTTAGTGTTATGGTTAGTGTTAGTGTTAGGGTTAGAGTGCATTTAGAGGTAGGGGTAGCGGTAGGATTAGGATTTGGGTTAGGGTTAGTGATGGTAGAATCGAGGTTTAGGTTTAGGCTTAGTGTCAGGTTTGCATTTTGCATCAGAATCGAGTGTATTTAGGCTTTGGGTTAGTGTTCAAATTGACGATTTAGTGTTATGGTTTGAATGGAGCACATTTATTGTTAGAGTTATGCTTAGAATTCATTGCATTTAGGGTTAGGCTTAGGGTTAGTGTTAGGGTTAGGGTCAGGGTTAGAATCGAGAGCATTTAAAGATAGTGCTAGCGTTAGAGTTAGGTTTAGCGTTCTCTTTCGTAGAATCGAGGGTTAAGCTTAAGGTTAGGATTATGGTTATGGTTAGGGTTAGAACCAGGCGCATTTTTAGTGTTCTGGTTTTCGTTAGGGTATGGCTTCGATTGAATTTAGGGGCAGGGGTAGGAGTAGGGTTAGGATTAAGGTTAAGGTTTGTGTTGGTAGAATCGAGGTTTAGGGTTAGGCTTAGGGTGAGGAATGGCTTTTGAGTTAGAATCCAGGGCATTTAGGCTTAGGCATAGTGTTGAAATTGACGGTTTAGTGTTAGGGTTAGAATCTAGCACATTTAGGGTTCGAGTTTTGGTTAGAATTCGTTAGGGGTAGGGTTAGTGTTAGGCGTAGGAGTAGTGTTAGAGTGCATATAGGGGTAGGGGTAGGAGTAGGGTTAGGATTAGGGTTAAGGTTTGTGTTGGTAGAATCGAGGTTTAGGTTTAAGCTTAGGGTGAGGAATGGCTTTTGGGTTAGAGTCGAGTGCATTTAGGGTCAGGCTTAGTGTTGAGATTTACGATTTAGTGTTAGGGTTATAATCGACCACATTAAGGTTAGAGTTATGGTTGGAATCCATTGCATTTAGGGTTAGGATTAGGGTTGGGTTAGGGTTATGCTTAAGGTGAGGGTTAGAATCGAGTGCATTTAAGGATAGTGTTAGTGTTAGAGTTAGGTATAGGGTTAGCTTTCGTAGAATCGATGGTTAGTGTTAGGGTTAGGGTTAGGGTTAGGATTAGGGTTAGAATCAAGCGCATTTTTAGTGTTAGGGTTGGGGTTAGAGTTAGGGTTGGCGTGCATTTAGGGGCAGGGGAGGAGTTGGGTTAGGATTAGGGTTAGGGTTTGTGTTGCTAGAATCGAGGTTTTGGGTTAGGCTTAGTGTCAGGAGAGCATTTTGCATCATAATTGAGAGCATTTGGGCTTAGGCTTAGTGTTGAAATTGATGATTTAGTTTTAGCGTTAGAATGAAGCACATTTAGGGATAGAGTTATGGTTAGCATTCGTTAGAGTTACGGTTAGTGTAAGGGTTAGGGGTATGGTAACAGTGCATTTAGCGGTAGGGGTTGGGGCATGGTCAGGATTAAGGTTAGGGTTAGTGTTGGTAGAATCGAGGTTTATGGTTAGGCTCAGGGTCAGGATTGCCTTTTGGGTTAGAATCGAGTGCATTTAGGGTTAAGGTTACTTTTGAGATTGACGAATTAGTGTTAGGGTTAGAATCAAGAACATTACAGTTAGAGTTATGTTTAGAATCCAGTGCATTTAGGGTTAGATTTAGGCTTAGGGTTACGGTTCTGTTTAGGGTGAGGGTTAGAATCGAGTGCATTTAAGGACAGTGTTAGGGTTAGAGTTAGGTTTAGGGTTAGCTTTCACAGAATCGTGGGTTAGGATTAGGGTTGGGGTTCGGGTTCGGTTTAGAATCAAGCGCATATTTAGGATAAGTGTTGGAGTACGCTTACGATTAGAGTGCATTTAGGGGTAGGGGTAAGAGTAGCGTTAGGATTAGGGTTACGGTTTGTGGTGGTAGAATGGAGGTTTAGGGTTAGGCTTAGGGTCAGGATTGCCTTTTGGTTTAGAATCCAGTGCATTCCGGGTTACAGTTAGTGATGAGATTGACGATTTAGTGTTAGGGATAGAATCGAGCACATTTAGGGTTAAAGTTATGGTTAGAATTAGTTAGAGTTAGGGTTAGGGGAAGGGGTAGGGTAGGGGTTAGAATCACGCTCATTTTTAGTGTTATGGTTAGGGTTAGTGTTAGGGTTAGAGTGCATTTAGATGTAGAGGTAGCGGTAGGATTAGGATTTGGGTTAGGGTTAGTGATGGTAGAATCGAGGTTTAGGTTTAGGCTTGGGGTCAGGATTGCATGTTGGATCAGAATCGAGTGTATTTAGGCCCTGTGTTAGTGTTCAAATTGACGATTTAGTGTTATGGTTTGAATCGAGCACATTTAGGGTTAGAGTTATGCTTAGAATTCAGTGCATTTAGGGTTAGCGTTAGGTTTACTATTAGGGTTAGGGTTAGGTTTAGGGTCAGTTTTAGAATTGAGAACATTTAAGGATCGTGCTAGGGTTAGAGTCAGGTTTAGGGTTAGCTTCCGTAGAATCGTGGGTTAGGCTTAGGGTGAGGGTTAGGGTTAGAATAAAGCACAGTTTTAGTGTTAGCGTTAGTGTGAGGCTTAGGGTTAAAGTGCTTTTAGGGCTAGTGGTAGGTGTAGGGTTAGGGTTAGGGTTAAGGTTTGTGTTGGTAGAATCGAGGTTTAGGTTTAGGCTTGTGGTCAGGATTGCATGTTGGATCAGAATCGAGTGTATTTAGGCCCTGTGTTAGTGTTCAAACTGACGATTTAGTGTTAGGGTTTGAATCGAGCACATTTAGGGTTAGAGGTATGGTTAGAATTCAGTGCATTTAGGGTTAGGGTTAGCGTTAGGATTAGGGTCAGTGTCAGGGTTAAAATTGAGAGCATTTAAGGATAGTGCTATGTTTAGAGTTCGGTTTAGCGTTCGCTTTCCTAGAATCGAGGGTTAGGCTTAAGGATAGGGTTAAGGTTAGGGTTAGTATTAGGGTTAGAATCAAGCCCATTTTTAGTGTTAGGGTTGGGGTTAGGGTTAGGGTTTGAGTGCATTTAGGGGTAGGAAAGGAGTTAGGTTAGGATTAGCGTTAGGGTTTGTGTTGGTAGAATCGGGGTTTTGGGTTAGGCTTAGGGTCAGGAGAGTATTTTGGGTCATAATTCAGAGCATTTAGGCTTAGGGTTAGTGTTGAAATTGATGATTTAGTTTTAGCGTTAGAATCAAGCACATTTAGGGATAGAGTTATGGTTAAAATTAGTTAGGGTTACGGTTAGTGTTAGGGTTAGGGGTATGGTAAGAGTGCATTTAGCGGTAGGGGTTGGGGCATGGTTAGAATTAAGGTTAGGGTTAGTGTTGGTTGAATCGAGGTTTAGGGTTAGGCTCAGGGTCAGGATTGCCTTTTGGGATAGAATCCAGTGCATTTAGGCTTAGGGTTACTGTTGAGATTGACGAATTAGTGTTAGGGTTAGAATTAAGAACATTACAGTTAGAGTTATGGTTAGAATCCAGTGCATTTAGGGTTAGGTTTTGGCTTATGGTTACGGTTATGTTTAGGGTGAGGGTTAGAATGGAGTGCATTTAAGGATAGTGTTAGGGTTAGAGTTAGGTTTAGGGTTAGCTTTCGTAGAATCGAGAGTTAGGGTTAGGGTTGGGCTTTGGGTTCGGTTTAGAATCAAGCGCATTTTTAGTATTAGGGTTGGGGTAGGCTTATGATTAGAGTGCATTTAGGGATAGGGGTAGGAGTAGCGTTAGGATTAGGGTTACGGTTTTTGGTGGTAGAATCGAGGTTTAGGGTTAGGCTTAGGGTCAGGACTGCATTTTGGATCAGAATGGAGTGTATTTAGGCTTTGGGTTAGTGTTCAAATTGACGATTTAGTGTTATGGTTTGAATCGAGCACATTTAGGGTTAGAGTTATGCTTAGAATTCAGTGCATTTAGGGTTAGCGTTAGGTTTAGTATTAGGGTTAGGGTTAGGTTTCGGGTCAGTTTTAGAATTGAGAACATTTAAGGATCGTGCTAGGGTTAGAGTCAGGTTTAGGGTTAGCTTCCGTAGAATCGTGGGTTAGGCTTAGGGTGAGGGTTAGGGTTAGAATAAAGCACAGTTTTAGTGTTAGCGTTAGTGTGAGGCTTAGGGTTAAAGTGCTTTTAGGGCTAGTGGTAGGTGTAGGGTTAGGGTTAGGGTTAAGGTTTGTGTTGGTAGAATCGAGGTTTAGGTTTAGGCTTGGGGTCAGGATTGCATGTTGGATCAGAATCGAGTGTATTTAGGCCCTGTGTTAGTGTTCAAACTGACGATTTAGTGTTAGGGTTTGAATCGAGCACATTTAGGGTTAGAGTTATGGTTAGAATTCAGTCCATTTAGGGTTAGGGTTAGCGTTAGGATTAGGGTCAGTGTCAGGGTTAAAATTGAGAGCATTTAAGGATAGTGCTATGGTTAGAGTTCGGTTTAGCGTTCGCTTTCCTAGAATCGAGGGTTAGGCTTAAGGTTAGGCTTAGGGTTAGGGTTAGGGTTAGAATCAGGCGCATTTTTAGTGTTCTGGTTTTCGTCACGGTATGGCTTAGAGTGCATTTAGGGGTAGGGGTAGGAGTAGGCTTAGGATTAGGGTTAAGGTTTATGTTGGTAGAATCGAGGTTTAGGGTTAGGCTTTGGGTCAGGAATGGCTTTTGGGTTAGAATCCAGTGAATTTAGGCTTAGGGATAGTGTTGAAATTGATGATTTAGTGTTTGGGTTAGAATCGAGCATATTTAGGGTTAGAGTTTTGGATAGAATTCGTTAGGGTTAGGGTTACTGTTAGGGGTAGGGGTAGGGGGTAGGGTTAGGATTAAATTTAGTTTTTGTGTTGGTAGAATCGAAGCTTAGGGTTAGGCTTAGTGGCAGGATTTCCTTTTGGGTTAGAATCGAATGCATTTAAGGTTAGGGTTAGTGTTGAGATTGACGATTTAGTGTTAGGCTTAGAATCGAGCACATTACGGTTAGAGTTATGGTTAGAATCCACTGCATTTAGGCTTAGGGTTAGGGTTAGGGTTATTAGGGTCAGGATTAGAATCGAGAGCATTTAAGGATAGTGTTAGGGTTAGAGTTAGGTTTAGGGTTAGGTTTCGTAGAATTGAGGGTCAGGGTTAGGGTGAGAATCAAGCGCATTTTTAGTGTTAGGGGTTGTGTTAGGGTTACGGTTATAGTGCATATAGAGGTAGGGATAGGAGTAGGGTTAGGATTAGGATTAGGGTTTGTGTTGGTAGAATCGAGGTTTAGGGTTAGGCTTAGGGTCAGGATTGCCTTTTGGGTTAGAGCCTAGTGCATTTAAGGTTAGGCTTAGTGTTGAGATTGACGCTTTAGTGTTAGGGTTATAATCGAGCACATTAGGGTTAGAGTTATGCTTAGAACTCAGTGCATATAAGGTTAGAGTTAGGGTTAGGGGTAGGGTTAGGGTTAGGTTTAGGGTCAGGGTTAGAATCAAGAGCATTTAAGGATAGTGTTAGGGGTAGAGTTATGTGTAAGGTTAGCTTTCGTAGAATGGAGTGTTAGGGTTAGGGTTAGGGTCAGGATTGCCTATTGGGTTAGAATCGAGTGCATTTAGGGTTGGGGTTAGTGGTGAGATTGACGATTTAGAGTTAGTGTTAGAATCAAGCACATTAGGATTAGAGTTATGGTTAGAATCCAGTGCATTTAGCGTTAGGATTAGGGCTAGGGTTAGGGTTATGTTTAGGGTGAGGGTTAGAATCGAGTGCATTTAAGGATAGTGTTAGGGTTAGAGTTAGGTATAGGGCTAGCTTTCGTAGAATCGAGGGTTAGTGTTAGGGTTAAGGTTAGGGTTAGGGTTAGTATTAGGGTTAGAATCAAGCGCATTTTTAGTGTTAGGGTTGAGGTTAGGGCTAGGGTTTGAGTGCATTTAGGGGTAGGGGAGGAGTTGGGTTAGGATTAGGGTTAGGGTTAGGGTTATGTTTAGGGTCAGGGTTAGAATCGAGAGCATTTAAGGATAGTGCTAGGGTTAGAGTCAGGTTTAGGGTTAGCTTTCGTTGAATCGAGGGTTAAGCTTAGGGTGAGGGTTAGGGTTAGAATAAAGGACAGTTTTAGTGTTAGCATTAGGGCGAGGGTTAGGGTTAAAGTGCTTTTAGGGGTAGTGGTGGGTGTAGGGTTAGGATTATGGTTAAGGTTTGTGTTGGTAGAATCAAGGTTTAGGTTTATGCTTAGGGTCAGGATTGCATGTTGGATCAGAATCGAGTGTATTTAGGCCCTGTGTTAGTGTTCAATTTGACGATTTAGTGTTAGGGTTTGAATCGAGCACATTTAGGGTTAGAGTTATGGTTAGAATTCAGTGCATTTAGGGTTAGGGTTAGAATTAGGGTTAGGGGTGGGGTCAGGGTTAAAATCGAGAGCATTTAAGGATAGTGCTAGGGTTAGAGTTAGGTTTAGCGTTCGTTCTCGTAGAATCGAGGGTTAGGCTTAAGGTTAGGCTTAGGCTTAGGGTTAGGGTTAGTTTTAGAATCAGTCGCATTTTTAGTGTTCTGGTTTTCGTCTTGTATGACTTAGAGTGCATTTAGGGGTAGGGGTAAGAGTAGAGTTAGGATTAGGATTAAGGTTTGTGTTGGTAGAATCGAGGTTTAGGGTTAGGCTTAGGGTCAGGAATGGCTCTTGGGTTAGAGTCGAGTGCACTTAGGGTTAGGCTTAGTGTTGAGATTGACGATTTAGTGTTAGGGTTCTAATCGAGCACATTAGGGTTAGAGTTATGGTTAGAATCCAGTGCATTTAGGGTTAGGATTAGGGTTAGGGTTAGGGTTATATTTAGGGTGAGGGTTAGAATCGAGTGCATTTAAGGATAGTGTTAGGGTTAGAGTTAGGTATAGGGTAAGCTTTCGTAGAAGCAAGGGTTAGTGTTAGGGTTAGGGTTAGGGTTACGATTAGGGTTAGAATCAAGCGCATTTTTAGTGTTAGGGTTGGGGTTAGGGTTAGGGTTTGAGTGCATTTAGGGGTAGGGGAGGAGTTGGGTTAGGATTAGCGTTAGGGTTTGTGTTGGTAGAATCGTGGTTTGGGGTTAGGCTTAGGGTCAGGAGAGCATTTTGGGTCATAATTCAGAGCATTTAGGCTTAGGGTTAGTGTTGAAATTGATGATTTAGTTTTAGCGTTAGAATCAAGCACATTTAGGGATAGAGTTATGGTTAAAATTAGTTAGGGTTACGGTTAGTGTTAGGGTTAGGGGTATGGTAAGAGTGCATTTAGCGGTAGGGGTTGGGGCATGGTTAGAATTAAGGTTAGGGTTAGTGTTGGTTGAATCGAGGTTTAGGGTTAGGCTCAGGGTCAGGATTGCCTTTTGGGATAGAATCCAGTGCATTTAGGCTTAGGGTTACTGTTGAGATTGACGAATTAGTGTTAGGGTTAGAATCAAGAACATTACAGTTAGAATTATGCTTAGAATCCAGTGCATTTAGGGTTAGGTTTTGGCTTATGGTTACGGTTATGTTTAGGGTGACTGTGAGAATCGAGTGCATTTAAGGATAGTGTTAGGGTTCGAGTTAGGTTTTGGGTTAGCTTTCGTAGAATCGAGAGTTAGGGTTAGGGTTGGGCTTTGGGTTCGGTTTAGAATCAAGCGCATTTTTAGTATTAGGGTTGGGCTAGGCTTATGATTAGAGTGCATTTAGGGGTAGGGGTAGGAGTAGCGTTAGGATTAGGGTTACGGTTTGTGGTGGTAGAATCGAGGTTTAGGGTTAGGCTTAGGGTCAGGACTACATTTTGGATCAGAATGGAGTGTATTTAGGCTTTGGGTTAGTGTTCAAATTGACGATTTAGTGTTATGGTTTGAATCGAGCACATTTAGGGTTAGAGTTATGCTTAGAATTCAGTGCATTTAGGGTTAGCGTTAGGTTTAGTATTAGGGTTAGGGTTAGGTTTAGGGTCAGTTTTAGAATTGAGACCATTTAAGGATCGTGCTAGGGTTAGAGTCAGGTTTAGGGTTAGCTTCCGTAGAATCGAGGGTTAGGCTTAGGGTGAGGGTTAGGGTTAGAATAAAGCACAGTTTTAGTGTTAGCGTTAGTGTGAGGCTTAGGGTTAAAGTGCTTTTAGGGCTAGTGGTAGGTGTAGGGTTAGGGTTAGGGTTAAGGTTTGTGTTGGTAGAATCGAGGTTTAGGTTTAGGCTTGGGGTCAGGATTACATGTTGGATCAGAATCGAGTGTATTTAGGCCCTGTGTTAGTGTTCAAACTGACGATTTAGTGTTAGGGTTTGAATCGAGCACATTTAGGGTTAGAGTTATGGTTAGAATTCAGTGCATTTAGGGTTAGGGTTAGCGTTAGGATTAGGGTCAGTGTCAGGGTTAAAACTGAGAGTATTTAAGGATAGTGCTATGGTTAGAGCTCGGTTTAGCGTTGGCTTTCCTAGAATCGAGGGTTAGGCTTAAGGTTAGGCTTAGGGTTAGGGTTAGGGTTAGAATCAGGCGCATTTTTAGTGTTCTGGTTTTCGTCACGGTATGGCTTAGAGTGCATTTAGGGGTAGGGGTAGGATTAGGGTTAGGATTAGGGTTTAGGTGTATGTTGGTAGAATCGAGGTTTAGGTTTAGGCTTGGGGTCAGGAATGGCTTTTGGGTTAGAGTCCAGTGCATTTAGGCTTAGGGATAGTGTTGAAATTGACGATTTAGTGTTTGGGTTAGAATCGACCATATTTAGGGTTAGAGTTTTGGATAGAATTCGTTAGGGTTAGGGTTACTGTTAGGGGTAGGGGTAGGGGGTAGGGTTATGATTAAATTTAGGGTTTGTGTTGGTAGAATCGAAGCTTAGGGTTAGGCTTAGTGGCAGGATTTCCTTTTGGGTTAGAATCGAGTGCATTTAAGGTTAGGGTTAGTGTTGAGATTGACGATTTAGTGTTAGGCTTAGAATCGAGCACATTACGGTTAGAGTTATGGTTAGAATCCACTGCATTTAGGCTTAGGGTTAGGGTTAGGGTTATTAGGGTCAGGATTAGAATCGAGAGCATTTAAGGATAGTGTTAGGGTTAGAGTTAGGTTTAGGGTTAGGTTTCGTAGAATTGAGGGTCAGGGTTAGGGTGAGAATCAAGCGCATTTTTAGTGTTAGGGGTTGTGTTAGGGTTACGGTTATAGTGCATATAGAGGTAGGGATAGGAGTAGGGTTAGGATTAGGGTTAGGGTTTGTGTTGGTAGAATCGAGGTTTAGGGTTAGGCTTAGGGTCAGGATTGCCTTTTGGGTTAGAGCCTAGTGCATTTAAGGTTAGGCTTAGTGTTGAGATTGACGATTTAGTGTTAGGGTTATAATCGAGCACATTAGGGTTAGAGTTATGCTTAGAATTCAGTGCATATAGGGTTAGAGTTAGGGTTAGGGGTAGGGTTAGGGTTAGGTTTAGGGTCAGGGTTAGAATCAAGAGCATTTAAGGATAGTGTTAGGGGTAGAGTTATGTGTAAGGTTAGCTTTCGTAGAATGGAGTGTTAGGGTTAGGGTTAGGGTCAGGATTGACTATTGGGTTAGAATCGAGTGCATTTAGGGTTGGGGTTAGTGGTGAGATTGACGATTTAGAGTTAGTGTTAGAATCAAGCACATTAGGATTAGAGTTATGGTTAGAATCCAGTGCATTTAGCGTTAGGATTAGGGCTAGGGTTAGGGTTATGTTTAGGGTGAGGGTTAGAATCGAGTGCATTTAAGGATAGTGTTAGGGTTAGAGTTAGGTATAGGGCTAGCTTTCGTAGAATCGAGGGTTAGTGTTAGGGTTAAGGTTAGGGTTAGGGTTAGTATTAGGGTTAGAATCAAGCGCATTTTTAGTGTTAGGGTTGAGGTTAGGGCTAGGGTTTGAGTGCATTTAGGGGTAGGGGAGGAGTTGGGTTAGGATTAGGGTTAGGGTTAGGGTTATGTTTAGGGTCAGGGTTAGAATCGAGAGCATTTAAGGATAGTGCTAGGGTTAGAGTCAGGTTTAGGGTTAGCTTTCGTTGAATCGAGGGTTAAGCTTAGGGTGAGGGTTAGGGTTAGAATAAAGCACAGTTTTAGTGTTAGCGTTAGGGTGAGGGTTATGGTTAAAGTGCTTTTAGGGGTAGTGGTAGGTGTAGGGTTAGGATTATGGTTAAGGTTTGTGTTGGTAGAATCGAGGTTTAGGTTTATGCTTAGGGTCAGGATTGCATGTTGGATCAGAATCGAGTGTATTTAGGCCCTGTGTTAGTGTTCAATTTGACGATTTAGTGTTAGGGTTTGAATCGAGCACATTTAGGGTTTGAGTTATGGTTAGAATTCAGTGCATTTAGGGTTAGGGTTAGAGTTAGGGTTAGGGGTGGGGTCAGGGTTAAAATCGAGAGCATTTAAGGATAGTGCTAGGGTTAGAGTTAGGTTTAGCGTTCGCTTTCGTAGAATCGAGGGTTAGGCTTAAGGTTAGGCTTAGGCTTAGGGTTAGGGTTAGTTTTAGAATCAGTCGCATTTTTAGTGTTCTGGTTTTCATTCGGGTATGACTTAGAGTGCATTTAGGGGTAGGGGTAAGAGTAGAGTTAGGATTAGGATTAAGGTTTGTGTTGGTAGAATCGAGGTTTAGGGTTAGGCTTAGGGTCAGGAATGGCTCTTGGGTTAGAGTCGAGTGCACTTAGGGTTAGGCTTAGTGTTGAGATTGATGATTTAGTGTTAGGGTTCTAATCGAGCACATTAGGGTTAGAGTTATGGTTAGAATCCAGTGCATTTAGGGTTAGGATTAGGGTTAGGGTTAGGGTTATATTTAGGGTGAGGGTTAGAATCGAGTGCATTTAAGGATAGTGTTAGCGTTAGAGTTAGGTATAGGGTAAGCTTTCGTAGAAGCAAGGGTTAGTGTTAGGGTTAGGGTTAGGGTTACGATTAGGGTTAGAATCAAGCGCATTTTTAGTGTTAGGGTTGGGGTTAGGGTTAGGGTTTGAGTGCATTTAGGGGTAGGGGAGGAGTTGGGTTAGGATTAGCGTTAGGGTTTGTGTTGGTAGAATCCGGGTTTGGGGTTAGGCTTAGGGTCAGGAGAGCATTTTGGGTCATAATTCAGAGCATTTAGGCTTAGGGTTAGTGTTGAAATTGATGATTTAGTTTTAGCGTTAGAATCAAGCACATTTAGGGATAGAGTTATGGTTAAAATTAGTTAGGGTTACGGTTAGTGTTAGGGTTAGGGGTATGGTAAGAGTGCATTTAGCGGTAGGGGTTGGGGCATGGTTAGAATTAAGGTTAGGGTTAGTGTTGGTTGAATCGAGGTTTAGGGTTAGGCTCAGGGTCAGGATTGCCTTTTGGGATAGAATCCAGTGCATTTAGGCTTAGGGTTACTGTTGAGATTGACGAATTAGTGTTAGGGTTAGAATCAAGAACATTACAGTTAGAGTTATGCTTAGAATCCAGTGCATTTAGGGTTAGGTTTTGGCTTATGGTTACGGTTATGTTTAGGGTGAGGGTTAGAATGGAGTGCATTTAAGGATAGTGTTAGGGTTAGAGTTAGGTTTAGGGTTAGCTTTCGTAGAATCGAGAGTTAGGGTTAGGGTTGGGGTTTGGGTTCGGTTTAGAATCAAGCGCATTTTTAGTATTAGGGTTGGGCTAGGCTTATGATTAGAGTGCATTTAGGGGTAGGGGTAGGAGTAGCGTTAGGATTAGGGTTACGGTTTGTGGTGGTAGAATCGAGGTTTAGGGTTAGGCTTAGGGTCAGGACTACATTTTGGATCAGAATGGAGTGTATTTAGGCTTTGGGTTAGTGTTCAAATTGACGATTTAGTGTTATGGTTTGAATCGAGCACATTTAGGGTTAGAGTTATGCTTAGAATTCAGTGCATTTAGGGTTAGCGTTAGGTTTAGTATTAGGGTTAGGGTTAGGTTTAGGGTCAGTTTTAGAATTGAGACCATTTAAGGATCGTGCTAGGGTTAGAGTCAGGTTTAGGGTTAGCTTCCGTAGAATCGAGGGTTAGGCTTAGGGTGAGGGTTAGGGTTAGAATAAAGCACAGTTTTAGTGTTAGCGTTAGTGTGAGGCTTAGGGTTAAAGTGCTTTTAGGGCTAGTGGTAGGTGTAGGGTTAGGGTTAGGGTTAAGGTTTGTGTTGGTAGAATCGAGGATTAGGTTTAGGCTTGGGGTCAGGATTGCATGTTGGATCAGAATCGAGTGTATTTAGGCCCTGTGTTAGTGTTCAAACTGACGATTTAGTGTTAGGGTTTGAATCGAGCACATTTAGGGTTAGAGTTTTGGATAGAATTCGTTAGGGTTAGGGTTACTGTTAGGGGTAGGGGTAGGGGGTAGGGTTAGGATTAAATTTAGTTTTTGTGTTGGTAGAATCGAAGCTTAGGGTTAGGCTTAGTGGCATGATTTCCTTTTGGGTTAGAATCGAATGCATTTAAGGTTAGGGTTAGTGTTGAGATTGACGATTTAGTGTTAGGCTTAGAATCCAGCACATTACGGTTAGAGTTATGGTTAGAATCCACTGCATTTAGGCTTAGGGTTAGGGTTAGGGTTATTAAGGTTAGGATTAGAATCGAGAGCATTTAAGGATAGTGTTAGGGTTAGAGTTAGGTTTAGGGTTAGGTTTCGTAGAATTGAGGGTTAGGGTTAGGGTGAGAATCAAGCGCATTTTTAGTGTTAGGGGTTTTGTTAGGGTTACGGTTGTAGTGCATATAGAGGTAGGGATAGGAGTAGGGTTAGGATTAGGGTTAGGGTTTGTGTTGGTAGAATCGAGGTTTAGGGTTAGGCTTAGGGTCAGGATTGCCTTTTGGGTTAGAGCCTAGTGCATTTAAGGTTAGGCTTAGTGTTGAGATTGATGCTTTAGTGTTAGGGTTATAATCGAGCACATTAGGGTTAGAGTTATGCTTAGAACTCAGTGCATATAGGGTTAGAGTTAGGGTTAGGGGTAGGGTTAGGGTTAGGTTTAGGGTCAGGGTTAGAATCGAGAGCATTTAAGGATAGTGTTAGGGGTAAAGTTATGTGTAAGGTTAGCCTTCGTAGAATGGAGTGTTAGGGTTAGGGTTAGGGTCAGGATTGCCTATTGGGTTAGAATCGAGTGCATTTAGGGTTGGGGTTAGTGGTGAGATTAACGATTTAGAGTTAGTGTTAGAATCAAGCACACTAGGATATAGAGTTATGGTTAGAATCCAGTGCATTTAGCGTTAGGATTAGGGCTAGGGTTAGGGTTATGTTTAGGGTGAGGGTTAGAATCGAGTGCATTTAAGGATAGTGTTAGGGTTAGAGTTAGGTATAGGGCTAGCTTTCGTAGAATCGAGGGTTAGTGTTAGGGTTAAGGTTAGGGTTAGGGTTAGTATTAGGGTTAGAATCAAGCGCATTTTTAGTGTTAGGGTTGAGGTTCGGGCTAGGGTTTGAGTGCATTTAGGGGTAGGGGAGGAGTTGGGTTAGGATTAGGGTTAGGGTTAGGGTTATGTTTAGGGTCAGGGTTAGAATCGAGAGCATTTAAGGATAGTGCTAGGGTTAGAGTCAGGTTTAGGGTTAGCTTTCGTAGAATCGAGGGTTAGGCTTAGGGTGAGGGTTAGGGGTAGAATAAAGCACAGTTTTAGTGTTAGCGTTAGGGTGAGGGTTAGGGTTAAAGTGCTTTTAGGGGTACTGGTAGGTGTAGGGTTAGGATTATGGTTAAGGTTTGTGTTGGTATAATCGAAGTTTAGGTTTATGCTTAGGGTCAGGATTGCATGTTGGATCAGAATCGAGTGTATTTAGGCCCTGTGTTAGTGTTCAATTTGACGATTTAGTGTTAGGGTTTGAATCGAGCACATTTAGGGTTAGAGTTATGGTTAGAATTCAGTGCATTTAGGGTTAGGGTTAGAGTTAGGGTTAGGGGTGGGGTCAGGGTTAAAATCGAGAGCATTTAAGGATAGTGCTAGGGTTAGAGTTAGGTTTAGCGTTCGCTGTCGTAGAATCGAGGGTTAGGCTTAAGGTTAGGCTTAGTCTTAGGGTTAGGGTTAGGGTTAGAATCAGTCGCATTTTTAGTGTTCTGGTTTTCGTTCGGGTATGACTTAGAGTGCATTTAGGGGTAGGGGTAAGAGTAGAGTTAGGATTAGGATTAAGGTTTGTGTTGGTAGAATCGAGGTTTAGGGTTAGGCTTAGGGTCAGGAATGTCTCTTGGGTTAGAGTCGAGTGCATTTAGGGTTAGGCTTAGTGTTGAGATTGACGATTTAGTGTTAGGGTTCTAATCGAGCACATTAGGGTTAGAGTTATGGTTAGAATCCAGTGCATTTAGGGATAGCGTTAGGTTTAGTATTAGGGTTAGGGTTAGGTTTAGGGTCAGTTTTAGAATTGAGACCATTTAAGGAACGTGCTAGGGTTAGAGTCAGGTTTAGGGTTAGCTTCCGTAGAATCGAGGGTTAGGCTTAGGGTGAGGGTTAGGGTTAGAATAAAGCACAGTTTTAGTGTTAGCGTTAGTGTGAGGCTTAGGGTTAAAGTGCTTTTAGGGCTAGTGGTAGGTGTAGGGTTAGGGTTAGGGTTAAGGTTTGTGTTGGTAGAAACGAGGTTTAGGTTTAGGCTTGGGGTCAGGATTGCATGTTGGATCAGAATCAAGTGTATTTAGGCCCTGTGTTAGTGTTCAAACTGACGATTTAGTGTTAGGGTTTGAATCGAGCACATTTAGGGTTAGAGTTATGGTTAGAATTCAGTCCATTTAGGGTTAGGGTTAGCGTTAGGATTAGGGTCAGTGTCAGGGTTAAAATTGAGAGCATTTAAGGATAGTGCTATGGTTAGAGTTCGGTTTAGCGTTCGCTTTCCTAGAATCGAGGGTTAGGCTTAAGGTTAGGCTTAGGGTTAGGGTTAGGGTTAGAATCAGGCGCATTTTTAGTGTTCTGGTTTTCGTCACGGTATGGCTTAGAGTGCATTTAGGGGTAGGGGTAGGAGTAGGGTTAGGATTGGGGTTAAGGTTTATGTTGGTAGAATCGAGGTTTAGGGTTAGGCTTTGGGTCAGGAATGGCTTTTGGGTTAGAATCCAGTGCATTTAGGCTTAGGGATAGTGTTGAAATTGACGATTTAGTGTTTGGGTTAGAATCGAGCATATTTAGGGTTAGAGTTTTGGATAGAATTCGTTAGGGTTAGGGTTGCTGTTAGGGGTAGGGGTAGGGGGTAGGGTTAGGATTAAATTTAGTTTTTGTGTTGGTAGAATCGAAGCTTAGGGTTAGGCTTAGTGGCAGGATTTCCTTTTTGGTTAGAATCGAATGCATTTAAGGTTAGGGTTAGTGTTGAGATTGACGATTTAGTGTTAGGCTTAGAATCGAGCACATTACGGTTAGAGTTATGGTTAGAATCCACTGCATTTAGGCTTAGGGTTAGGGTTAGGGTTATTAAGGTTAGGATTAGAATCGAGAGCATTTAAGGATAGTGTTAGGGTTAGAGTTAGGTTTAGGGTTAGGTTTCGTAGAATTGAGGGTTAGGGTTAGGGTGAGAATCAAGCGCATTTTTAGTGTTAGGGGTTTTGTTAGGGTTACGGTTGTAGTGCATATAGAGGTAGGGATAGGAGTAGGGTTAGGATTAGGGTTAGGGTTTGTGTTGGTCGAATCGAGGTTTAGGGTTAGGCTTAGGGTCAGGATTGCCTTTTGGGTTAGAGCCTAGTGCATTTAAGGTTAGGCTTAGTGTTGAGATTGACGCTTTAGTGTTAGGGTTATAATCGAGCACATTAGGGTTAGAGTTATGCTTAGAACTCAGTGCATATAGGGTTAGAGTTAGGGTTAGGGGTAGGGTTAGGGTTAGGTTTAGGGTCAGGGTTAGAATCGAGAGCATTTAAGGATAGTGTTAGGGGTAAAGTTATGTGTAAGGTTAGCCTTCGTAGAATGGAGTGTTAGGGTTAGGGTTAGGGTCAGGATTGACTATTGGGTTAGAATCGAGTGCATTTAGGGTTGGGGTTAGTGGTGAGATTGACGATTTAGAGTTAGTGTTAGAATCAAGCACATTAGGATTAGAGTTATGGTTAGAATCCAGTGCATTTAGCGTTAGGATTAGGGCTAGGGTTAGGGTTATGTTTAGGGTGAGGGTTAGAATCGAGTGCATTTAAGGATAGTGTTAGGGTTAGAGTTAGGTATAGGGCTAGCTTTCGTAGAATCGAGGGTTAGTGTTAGGGTTAAGGTTAGGGTTAGGGTTAGTATTAGGGTTAGAATCAAGCGCATTTTTAGTGTTAGGGTTGAGGTTAGGGCTAGGGTTTGAGTGCATTTAGGGGTAGGGGAGGAGTTGGGTTAGGATTAGGGTTAGGGTTAGGGTTATGTTTAGGGTCAGGGTTAGAATCGAGAGCATTTAAGGATAGTGCTAGGGTTAGAGTCAGGTTTAGGGTTAGCTTTCGTTGAATCGAGGGTTAAGCTTAGGGTGAGGGTTAGGGTTAGAATAAAGCACAGTTTTAGTGTTAGCGTTAGGGTGAGGGTTATGGTTAAAGTGCTTTTAGGGGTAGTGGTAGGTGTAGGGTTAGGATTATGGTTAAGGTTTGTGTTGGTAGAATCGAGGTTTAGGTTTATGCTTAGGGTCAGGATTGCATGTTGGATCAGAATCGAGTGTATTTAGGCCCTGTGTTAGTGTTCAATTTGACGATTTAGTGTTAGGGTTTGAATCGAGCACATTTAGGGGTTTGAGTTATGGTTAGAATTCAGTGCATTTAGGGTTAGGGTTAGAGTTAGGGTTAGGGGTGGGGTCAGGGTAAAATCGAGAGCATTAAGGATAGTGCTAGGGTTAGAGTTAGGTTTAGCGTTCGCTTTCGTAGAATCGAGGGTTAGGCTTAAGGTTAGGCTTAGCTTAGGGTTAGGGTTAGTTTTAGAATCAGTCGCATTTTTAGTGTTCTGGTTTTCATTCGGGTATGACTTAGAGTGCATTTAGGGGTAGGGGTAAGAGTAGAGTTAGGATTAGGATTAAGGTTTGTGTTGGTAGAATCGAGGTTTAGGGTTAGGCTTAGGGTCAGGAATGGCTCTTGGGTTAGAGTCGAGTGCACTTAGGGTTAGGCTTAGTGTTGAGATTGATGATTTAGTGTTAGGGTTCTAATCGAGCACATTAGGGTTAGAGTTATGGTTAGAATCCAGTGCATTTAGGGTTTGGATTAGGGTTAGGGTTAGGGTTATATTTAGGGTGAGGGTTAGAATCGAGTGCATTTAAGGATAGTGTTAGGGTTAGAGTTAGGTATAGGTAAGCTTTCGTAGAAGCAAGGGTTAGTGTTAGGGTTAGGGTTAGGGTTACGATTAGGGTTAGAATCAAGCGCATTTTTAGTGTTAGGGTTGGGGTTAGGGTTAGGGTTTGAGTGCATTTAGGGGTAGGGGAGGAGTTGGGTTAGGATTAGCGTTAGGGTTTGTGTTGGTAGAATCCGGGTTTGGGGTTAGGCTTAGGGTCAGGAGAGCATTTTGGGTCATAATTCAGAGCATTTAGGCTTAGGGTTAGTGTTGAAATTGATGATTTAGTTTTAGCGTTAGAATCAAGCACATTTAGGGATAGAGTTATGGTTAAATTAGTTAGGGTTACGGTTAGTGTTAGGGTTAGGGGTATGGTAAGAGTGCATTTTAGCGGTAGGGGTTGGGGCATGGTTAGAATTAAGGTTAGGGTTAGTGTTGTTGAATCGAGGTTTAGGGTAGGCTCAGGGTCAGGATTGCCTTTTGGGATAGAATCCAGTGCATTTAGGCTTAGGGTTACTGTTGAGATTGACGAATTAGTGTTAGGGTTAGAATCAAGAACATTACAGTTAGAGTTATGCTTAGAATCCAGTGCATTTAGGGTTAGGTTTGGCTTATGGTTACGGTTATGTTTAGGGTGAGGGTTAGAATGGAGTGCATTTAAGGATAGTGTTAGGGTTAGAGTTAGGTTTAGGGTTAGCTTTCGTAGAATCGAGAGTTAGGGTTAGGGTTGGGGTTTGGGTTCGGTTTAGAATCAAGCGCATTTTTAGTATTAGGGTTGGGCTAGCTTATGATTAGAGTGCATTTAGGGGTAGGGGTAGGAGTAGCGTTAGGATTAGGGTTACGGTTTGTGTGGTAGAATCGAGGTTTAGGGTTAGGCTTAGGGTCAGGACTACATTTTGGATCAGAATGGAGTGTATTTAGGCTTGGGTTAGTGTTCAAATTGACGATTTAGTGTATGGTTTGAATCGAGCACATTTAGGGTTAGAGTTATGCTTAGAATTCAGTGCATTTAGGGTTACGGTTAGGTTTAGTATTAGGTTAGGGTTAGTTTAGGGTCAGTTTTAGAATTGAGACCATTTAAGGATCGTGCTAGGGTTAGAGTCAGGTTTAGGGTTAGCTTCCCGTAGAATCGAGGGTTAGGCTTAGGGTGAGGGTTAGGGTTAGAATAAAGCACAGTTTTAGTGTTAGCGTTAGTGTGAGGCTTAGGGTTAAAGTGCTTTAGGGCTAGTGGTAGGTGTAGGGTTAGGGTTAGGGTTAAGGTTTGTGTGGGTAGAATCGAGGATTAGTTTAGGCTTGGGGTCAGGATTGCATGTTGGATCAGAATCGAGTGTATTTAGGCCCTGTGTTAGTGTTCAAACTGACGATTTAGTGTTAGGGTTTGAATCGAGCACATTTAGGGTTAGAGTTTTGGATAGAATTCGTTAGGGTTAGGGTTACTGTTAGGGGTAGGGGTAGGGGGTAGGGTTAGGATTAAATTTAGTTTTTGTTTTGGTAGAATCGAAGCTTAGGGTTAGGCTTAGTGGCATGATTCCTTTTGGGTTAGAATCGAATGCATTTAAGGTTAGGGTTAGTGTTGAGATTGACGATTTAGTGTTAGGCTTAGAATCCAGCACATTACGGTTAGAGTTATGGTTAGAATCCACTGCATTTAGGCTTAGGGTTAGGGTTAGGGTTATTAAGGTTAGGATTAGAATCGAGAGCATTTAAGGATAGTGTTAGGGTTAGAGTTAGGTTTAGGGTTAGGTTTCGTAGAATTTGAGGGTTAGGGTTAGGGTGAGAATCAAGCGCATTTTTAGTGTTAGGGGTTTGTTAGGGTTACGGTTGTAGTGCATATAGAGGTAGGGATAGGAGTAGGGTTAGGATTAGGGTTAGGGTTTGTGTTGGTAGAATCGAGGTTTAGGGTTAGGCTTAGGGTCAGGATTGCCTTTTGGGTTAGAGCCTAGTGCATTTAAGGTTAGGCTTAGTGTTGAGATTGATGCTTTAGTGTTAGGGTTATAATCGAGCACATTAGGGTTAGAGTTATGCTTAGAACTCAGTGCATATAGGGTTAGAGTTAGGGTTAGGGGTAGGGTTAGGGTTAGGTTTAGGGTCAGGGTTAGAATCGAGAGCATTTAAGGGATAGTGTTAGGGGTAAAGTTATGTGTAAGGTTAGCCTTCGTAGAATGGAGTGTTAGGGTTAGGGTTAGGGTCAGGATTGCCTATTGGGTTAGAATCGAGTGCATTTAGGGTTGGGGTTAGTGGTGAGATTAACGATTTAGAGTTAGTGTTAGAATCAAGCACACTAGGATATAGAGTTATGGTTAGAATCCAGTGCATTTAGCGTTAGGATTAGGCTAGGGTTAGGGTTATGTTTAGGGTGAGGGTTAGAATCGAGTGCATTTAAGGATAGTGTTAGGGTTAGAGTTAGGTATAGGGCTAGCTTTCGTAGAATCGAGGGTTAGTGTTAGGGTTAAGGTTAGGGTTAGGGTTAGTATTAGGGTTAGAATCAAGCGCATTTTTAGTGTTAGGGTTGAGGTTCGGGCTAGGGTTGAGTGCCATTTAGGGGTAGGGGAGGAGTTGGGTTAGGATTAGGGTTAGAGGTTAGGGGTATGTTTAGGGTCAGGGTTAGAATCGAGAGCATTTAAGGATAGTGCTAGGGTTAGAGTCAGGTTTAGGGTTAGCTTTCGTAGAATCGAGGGTTAGGCTTAGGGTGAGGGTTAGGGGGTAGAATAAAGCACAGTTTTAGTGTTAGCGTTAGGGTGAGGGTTAGGGTTAAAGTGCTTTTAGGGGTACTGGTAGGTGTAGGGTAGGATTATGGTTAAGGTTTGTGTTGGTAATAATCGAAGTTTAGGTTTATGCTTAGGGTCAGGATTGCATGTTGGATCAGAATCGAGTGTATTTAGGCCCTGTGTTAGTGTTCAATTTGACGATTTAGTGTTAGGGGTTTGAATCGAGCACATTTAGGGTTAGAGTTATGGTTAGAATTCAGTGCATTTAGGGTTAGGGTTAGAGTTAGGGTTAGGGGTGGGGTCAGGGTTAAAATCGAGAGCATTTAAGGATAGTGCTAGGGTTAGAGTTAGGTTTAGCGTTCGCTGTCGTAGAATCGAGGTTAGGCTTAAGGTTAGGCTTAGTCTTAGGGTTAGGGTTAGGGTTAGAATCAGTCGCATTTTAGTGTCTGGTTTTCGTTCGGGTATGACTTAGAGTGCATTTAGGGGTAGGGGTAAGAGTAGAGTTAGGATTAGATTAAGGTTTGTGTTGGTAGAATCGAGGTTTAGGGTTAGGCTTAGGGTCAGGAATGTCTCTTGGGTTAGAGTCGAGTGCATTTAGGGTTAGGCTTAGTGTTGAGATTGACGATTTAGTGTTAGGGTTCTAATCGAGCACATTAGGGTTAGAGTTATGGTTAGAATCCAGTGCATTTAGGGATAGCGTTAGGTTTAGTATTAGGGTTAGGGTAGGTTTAGGGTCAGTTTTAGAATTGAGACCATTTAAGGAACGTGCTAGGGTTAGAGTCAGGTTTAGGGTTAGCTTCCGTAGAATCGAGGGTTAGGCTTAGGGTGAGGGTTAGGGTTAGAATAAAGCACAGTTTTAGTGTTAGCGTTAGTGTGAGGCTTAGGGTTAAAGTGCTTTTAGGGCTAGTGGTAGGTGTAGGGTTAGGGTTAGGGTTAAGGTTTGTGTTGTAGAAACGAGTTTAGGTTTAGGCTTGGGTCAGGATTGCATGTTGGATCAGAATCGAGTGTATTTAGGCCCTGTGTTAGTGTTTCAAAACTGACGATTTAGTGTTAGGGTTTGAATCGAGCACATTTAGGGTTAGAGTTATGGTTAGAATTCAGTCCATTTAGGGTTACGGGTTAGCGTTAGGATTAGGGTCAGTGTCAGGGTTAAAATTGAGAGCATTTAAGGATAGTGCTATGGTTAGAGTTCGGTTTAGCGTTCGCTTTCCTAGAATCGAGGTTAGGCTTAGGTTAGGCTTAGGGTTAGGGTTAGGGTTAGAATCAGGCGCATTTTTAGTGTTCTGGTTTTTCGTTCACGGTATGGCTTAGAGTGCATTTAGGGGTAGGGGTAGGAGTAGGGTTAGGTATTGGGGTTAAGGTTTATGTTGGTAGAATCGAGGTTTAGGGTTAGGCTTTGGGTCAGGAATGGCTTTTGGGTTAGAATCCAGTGCATTTAGGCTTAGGGATAGTGTTGAAATTGACGATTTAGTGTTTGGGTTAGAATCGAGCATATTTAGGGTTAGAGTTTTGGATAGAATTCGTTAGGGTTAGGGTTGCTGTTAGGGGTAGGGGGTAGGGGGTAGGGTTAGGATTAAATTTAGTTTTTGTGTTGGTAGAATCGAAGCTTAGGGTTAGGCTTAGTGGCAGGATTTCCTTTTTGTTAGAATCGAATGCATTTAAGGTTAGGGTTAGTGTTGAGATTGACGAGTTAGTGTTAGGCTAGAATCGAGCACATTACGGTTAGAGTTATGGTTAGAATCCACTGCATTTAGGCTTAGGGTTAGGGTTAGGGTTATTAAGGTTAGGATTAGAATCGAGAGCATTTAAGGATAGTGTAGGGTTAGAGTTAGGTTTAGGGTTAGGTTTCGTAGAATTGAGGGTTAGGGTTAGGGTGGAGAATCAAGCGCATTTTAGTGTTAGGGGTTTTGTTAGGGTTACGGTTGTAGTGCATATAGAGGTAGGGATAGGAGTAGGGTTAGGATTAGGGTTAGGGTTTGTGTTGGTCGAATCGAGGTTTAGGGTTAGGCTTAGGGTCAGGATTGCCTTTTGGGTTAGAGCCTAGTGCATTTAAGGTTAGGCTTAGTGTTGAGATTGACGCTTTAGTGTTAGGGTTATAATCGAGCACATTAGGGTTAGAGTTATGCTTAGAACTCAGTGCAATAAGGGTTAGAGTTAGGGTTAGGGGTAGGGTTAGGGTTAGGTTTAGGGTCAGGGTTAGAATCGAGAGCATTTAAGGATAGTGTTAGGGGTAAAGTTATGTGTAAGGTTAGCCTTCGTAGAATGGAGTGTTAGGGTTAGGGGTAGGGTCAGGATTGACTATTGGGTTAGAATCGAGTGCATTTAGGGTTGGGGTTAGTGGTGAGATTGACGATTTAGAGTTAGTGTTAGAATCAAGCACATTAGGATTAGAGTTATGGTTAGAATCCAGTGCATTTAGCGTTAGGATTAGGGCTAGGGTTAGGGTTATGTTTAGGGTGAGGGTTAGAATCGAGTGCATTTAAGGATAGTGTTAGGGTTAGAGTTAGGTATAGGGCTAGACTTCGTAGAATCGAGGGTTAGTGTTAGGGTTAAGGTTAGGGTTAGGGTTAGTATTAGGGTTAGAATCAAGCGCATTTTTAGTGTTAGGGTTGAGGTTAGGGCTAGGGTTTGAGTGCATTTAGGGGTAGGGGAGGAGTTGGGTTAGGATTAGGGTTAGGGTTAGGGTTATGTTAGGGTCAGGGTTAGAATCGAGGCATTTAAGGATAGTGCTAGGGTTAGAGTCAGGTTAGGGTTAGCTTTCGTTGAATCGAGGGTTAAGCTTAGGGTGAGGGTTAGGTTAGAATAAAGCACAGTTTTAGTGTTAGCGGTAGGGTGAGGGTTATGGTTAAAGTGCTTTTAGGGGTAGTGGTAGGTGTAGGGTTAGGATTATGGTTAAGGTTTGTGTTGGTAGAATCGAGGTTTAGGTTTATGCTTAGGGTCAGGATTGCATGTTGGATCAGAATCGAGTGTATTTAGGCCCTGTGTAGTGTTCATTTGACGATTTAGTGTTAGGGTTTGAATCGAGCACATTTAGGGTTTGAGTTATGGTTAGAATTCAGTGCATTTAGGGTTAGGTTAGAGTTAGGGTTAGGGGTGGGGGGTCAGGGATTAAAATCGAGAGCATTTAAGGATAGTGCTAGGGTTAGAGTTAGGTTTTAGCGTTCGCTTTCGTAGAATCGAGGGTTAGGCTTAAGGTTAGGCTTAGGCTTAGGGTTAGGGTTAGTTTTAGAATCAGTCGCATTTTTAGTGTTCTGGTTTTCATTCGGGTATGACTTAGAGTGCATTTAGGGGTAGGGGTAAGAGTAGAGTTAGGATTAGGATTAAGGTTTGTGTTGGTAGAATCGAGGTTTAGGGTTAGGCTTAGGGTCAGGAATGGCTCTTGGGTTAGAGTCGAGTGCACTTAGGGTTAGGCTTAGTGTTGAGATTGATGATTTAGTGTTAGGGTTCTAATCGAGCACATTAGGGTTAGAGTTATGGTTAGAATCCAGTGCATTTAGGGTTAGGATTAGGGTTAGGGTTAGGGTTATATTTAGGGTGAGGGTTAGATCGAGTGCATTTAAGGATAGTGTTAGGGTTAGAGTTAGGTATAGGGTAAGCTTTCGTAGAAGCAAGGGTTAGTGTTAGGGTTAGGGTTAGGGTTACGATTAGGGTTAGAATCAAGCGCATTTTTAGTGTTAGGGTTGGGTTAGGGTTAGGGTTTGAGTGCATTTAGGGGTAAGGGAGGAGTTGGGTTAGGATTAGCGTTAGGGTTTGTGTTGGTAGAATCCGGGTTTGGGGTTAGGCTTAGGGTCAGGAGAGCATTTTGGGTCATAATTCAGAGCATTTAGGCTTAGGGTTAGTGTTGAAATTGATGATTTAGTTTAGCGTTAGAATCAAGCACATTTAGGGATAGAGTTATGGTTAAAATTAGTTAGGGTTACGGTAGTGTTAGGGTTAGGGTATGGTAAGAGTGCATTTAGCGGTAGGGGTTGGGGGCCATGGTTAGAATTAAGGTTAGGGTTAGTGTTGGTTGAATCGAGGTTTAGGGTTAGGCTCAGGGTCAGGATTGCCTTTTGGGATAGAATCCAGTGCATTTAGGCTTAGGGTTACTGTTGAGATTGACGAATTAGTGTTAGGGTTAGAATCAAGAACATTACAGTTAGAGTTATGCTTAGAATCCAGTGCATTTAGGGTTAGGTTTTGGCTTATGGTTACGGTTATGTTTAGGGTGAGGGTTAGAAGGAGTGCATTTAAGATAGTGTTAGGGTTAGAGTTAGGTTTAGGGTTAGCTTTCGTAGAATCGAGAGTTAGGGTTAGGGTTGGGTTTGGGTTCGGTTTAGAATCAAGCGCATTTTTAGTATTAGGGTTGGGCTAGGCTTATGATTAGAGTGCATTTAGGGGTAGGGGTAGGAGTAGCGTTAGGATTAGGGTTACGGTTTGTGGTGGTAGAATCGAGGTTTAGGGTTAGGCTTAGGGTCAGGACTACATTTTGGATCAGAATGGAGTGTATTTTAGGCTTTGGGTTAGTGTTCAAATTGACGATTTAGTGTTATGGTTTGAATCGAGCACATTTAGGGTTAGAGTTATGCTTAGAATTCAGTGCATTTAGGGTTAGCGTTAGGTTTAGTATTAGGGTTAGGGTTAGG
>NC_092875.1:306418646-306484957 GCF_028372415.1 Notamacropus eugenii | reverse complement strand
CTAACCCTACTCCTACCCCTACCCCTAAATGCACTCTAAGCCATACCCTGAAGAAAACTAGAACACTAAAAAATGCTCCTGATTCTAACCCTAACCCTCACCCTAAGCCTAACCTTAACCCTAACCCTCGATTCTAAGAAAGCGAAAGCTAAACCTAACTTTAACCCTAGCACTATTCTTAAAAGCTCTCGATTCTAACCCCTGACGCTAAATCTAACCCTAACCCTAAACCCTAACCCTAAATGCACTGAATTCTAAGCATAACTCTAACCCTAAATGTGCTCGATTCAAACCATAACACTGAATCGTCATTTTGAACACTAACCCAAAGCCTAAATACACTCGATTCTGATCCAAAACGCAGTCCTGACCCTAAGCCTAAACCTAAACCTCGATTCTACCATCACTAACCCTAACCCAAATCCTAATCCTACCGCTACCCCCTACCTCTCAATGCCCTCTAAGCCTAACACTAACCGTAACCCTAACACTAAAAATGAGCGTGATTCTAAACCCTACCCTACCGCTTCCCCTAAAACTAACCCTAACGAATTCTAACCATAACTCTAACCCTAAATGTGCTCGATTCTCACCCTAACACTAAATCGTCAATCTCATCACTAACTCTAACCCGAATGCACTCGATTCTAACCCAAAAAGGCAATCTTGACCCTAAGCCTAACCCTAAACCTCGATTCTACCACCACAAACCGTAACCCTAATCCTAACCCTACTCCTACCCCTACCCCTAAATGCAATCTAATCGTAAGCCTACCCCAACTCTAATACTAATAATGTGCTTCATTCTAACCCTAACCCGAACCCCAACCCTAACCCTAACCCTCGATTCTACGAAAGCTAACCCTAAACCTAACCCTAACCCTAACACTATCCTTAAATGCGCTCGATTCTAACCCTCACCCTAAACATAACCGTAACCAGAAGCCAAAACCTAACCCTAAATGCACTGGATTCTAACCATAACTCTAACTGTAATGTACTTGATTCTAACCCTAACGCTAATTCGTCAATCTCAACAGTAACCCTAAGCCTAAATGCACTCGATTCTATCCCAAAAGGCAATCCTGACCCTGAGCCTAACCCTAAACCTCGATTCTACCAACACTAACCCTAACTTTAATTCTAACCATGCCCCAACCCCTACCGCTAAATGCACTCTTACCACAACCCTAACCCTAACCCTAACACTTACCGTAACCCTAACGAATTCTAACCATAACTCTATCCCTAAATGTGCTTGATTCTAACGCTAAAACTAAATCATCAATTTCACACTAACCCTAAGCCTAAATGCTCTGAATTATGACCCTAAATGCTCTCCTGACCCTAAGCCTAACCCAAAACGTTCGATTCTACCAACACAAACCCTAACGCTAATCCTAACCCAACTCCTCCCCTACCCCTAAATGCACTCAAACCCTAACCCTAACCCCAACACTAACACTAAAATGCGCTTGATTCTAACCCTAATACGAACCCCTAACCCTAACCCTAACCCTAACCCTCAATTCTACGAAACCTAACCCTAAACCTAACTCTAACCCTAACACTCTCCTTAAATGCTCTCGATTCTAATCCTGACGCTAATAACCCTAGCCCTAACCCTAAGCCAAAATGCAGTGGATTCTAACCATAACTCTAACCCTCATGTGCTCGATTCTAAGCCTAACACTAAATCGTCAATCTCAACACTAACCCTAACCCTAAATGCACTCGATTCTAACCCAAAAGGCAATCCTGACACTAAGCCTAACCCTAAACTTCGATTCTACCAACACAAACCTAACCCTAATCCTAACCCTACTCCTACCCCTACCCCCAAATGCACTCTAACCCTACCCCTACCCCTAACACTAACCCTAACCCTAACGAATTCTAACCACAACTCTAACCCTAAATGTGCTCGATTCTAACCCTAACACTAAATCGTCAATTTCAACACTATCCCTAAGCCTAAATGCACTGGATTCTAACCCACAGCCATTCCTGACCCTACGCCTAACCTTAAACTTCGATTCTACCAACAAAAACCTTAACCCTAATCCTAACCCTACTCCTACCCCTACCCCTAAATGCACTCTAAGCCATACCCTGAAGAAAACTAGAACACTAAAAATGCGCCTGATTCTAACCCTAACCCTCACCCTAAGCCTAACCTTAACCCTAACCCTCGATTCTAAGAAAGCGAAAGCTAAACCTAACTCTAACCCTAGCACTATTCTTAAAAGCTCTCGATTCTAACCCTGACGCTAAATCTAACCCTAACCCTAACCCTAACCCTAAATGCACTGAATTCTAAGCATAACTCTAACCTTAAATGTGCTCGATTCAAACCATAACACTGAATCGTCAATTTGAACACTAACCCAAAGCCTAAATACACTCGATTCTGATCCAAAACGCAGTCCTGACCCTAAGCCTAAACCTAAACCTCGATTCTACCATCACTAACCCCTAACCCAAATCCTAATCCTACCGCTACCCCTACCTCTAAATGCCCTCTAAGCCTAACACTAACCGTAACACTAACACTAAAAATGAGCGTGATTCTAACCCCTACCCTACCGCTTCCCCTAACCCTAACCCTAACGAATTCTAACCATAACTCTAACCCTAAATGTGCTCGATTCTAACCCTAACACTAAATCGTCAATCTCATCACTAACTCTAACCCGGAATGCACTCGATTCTAACCCAAAGGCAATCCTGACCCTAAGCCTAACCCTAAACCTCGATTCTACCACCACAAACCGTAACCCCTAATCCTAACCCTACCCCGACCCCTACCCCCAAATGCACTCTAACCCTACCCCTACCCCTAACGCTAACGCTAACCTAACCCTAACCCTACCCCCTACCCCTACCCCTAAATGCACTCTAACCCTACCCCTACCCCTAACACTAACACTAACCCTAACGAATTCTAACCAAAACTCTAACCCTAAATGCACTCGATTCTAACCCAAAAGGCAATCCTGACACTAAGACTAACCCTAAACTTCGATTCTACCAACACAAACCATAACCCTAATCCTAACCCTACCCCTACACCCTACCCCTAAATGCACTGTAACACTACCCCCCACCCCTAACACTAACCCTAACCCTAAAGAATTCTAACCAAAACTCTAACCCTAAATGTGCTCGATTCTAACCCTAACACTAAATCGTCAATTTCAACACTATCCCTAAGCCTAAATGCACTGGATTCTAAACCAAAAGCCATTCCTGACCTAAGCCTAACCCAAACCCTCGAGTCTACCAACAGAAACCCTAACCCTAATACTGACCCAACTCCGCCCCTACCCCTAAATGCACTCAAAACCTAACCCCAACCCTAACACTAAAAATGCACTTGATTTTAACACTAATCCTTGCCCTAACTCTAACCCTAACACTGACCCTCGATTCTATGAAAGCTAATCCTATACCTAACTCTAACCCTAACACGATCCTTAAATGCACTCGATTCTAACCCCTCACACTAAACATAACCCTAACCCTAACCCTAATCCAAACCATAAATGCGCTGGATTCTCACCATAAATCTAACCCTAATGTGCTTGATTCTAACACTAACTCTAAATCGTCAATCCCAACACTAACCCTAACCCTAAATGGACTCGATTCTAACCCAAAAGGCAATCCTGACCATAACCCAAACCCTAACCCTCGATTCTACGAAAGCTAACCTTATACACAACTCTACCCCTAACATATCCTTAAATGCACTCGATTCTAACCGTCACCCTGAACATAACCCTAACCCTAATCTAATCCTAACCCTAAATGCACTGGATTCTAACCATAACTCTAAGCCTAATGTGCTCGATTATAACCCTAACACTAAATCGTCAATCTCAACACGAAGCCTAACCCTAAATGCACTGGATTCTAACCCAAAAGGCATTTCGTGACCCTAAGCCTAACCCCAAACCTCGATTCTACCAACACAAACTCTAACCCTAATCCTAACCATACTCCTAGCCCTACCTCTATATGCATTCTAACCCTAACCCTAACCCAACCCCTAAACACTAAAAATGCCCTTGATTCTAACCCTAACCTGAACCCGAACCCGAACCCGAACCCTCAATTCTACGAAACCTAAACCTAAACCTAACTCTAACCCTAAAATAATCCTTAAATGCTCTCAATTCTAATCCTGACCCTAATAACCCTAACCCTAACCCTAAGCCTAAATGCACTGGATTCTAACCCAAAAGCCATTCCTGTCCTAAGCCTAACCCTAAACCTCGATTCTACCAACACAAACCTTAACCCTAATCCTAACCCCTACTCCTACCCCTACCCCTAAATGCACTCTAAGCCATTACCCTGACGAAAACCACAACACTAAAAATGCGCCTGATTTTAACCCTAACCCTCACCCTAAGCCTAACCTTAACCCTAACCCTCAATTCTAAGAAAGCGAAAGCTAAACATAACTCTAACCCTAGCACTATTCTTAAAAGCTCTCGATTCTAACCCTGACGCTAAATCTAACCCTAACGCTAACCCTAACCCTAAATGCACTGAATTCTAAGCATAACTCTAACCCTAAATGTGCTCGATTCAAACCATAACACTAATTCGCAAATTTGAACACTAACCCAAAGCCTAAATACACTCGATTCTGATCCAAAACGCAGTCCTGACCCTAAGCCTAAACCTAAACCTCGATTCTACCATCACTAACCCTAACCCAAATCCTAATCCTACCGCTACCCGCCTAACACTAACCGTAACCCTAACACTAAAAATGAGCGTGATTCTAACCCCACCCTACCGCTTCCCCGAACCCTAACCCTAACACTAACCGTAACCCTAACGAATTCTAACCATAACTCTATCCTTAAATGTGCTTGATTCTAACGCTAAAACTAAATCATCAATTTCAACACTATCCCTAAGCCTAAATGCACTGGATTCTAACCCACAGCCATTCCTGACCCTACGCCTAACCTTAAACTTCGATTCTACCAACAAAAACCTTAACCCTAATCCTAACCCTACTCCTACCCCTACCCCTAAATGCACTCTAAGCCATACCCTGAAGAAAACTAGAACACTAAAAATGCGCCTGATTCTAACCCTAACCCTCACCCTAAGCCTAACCTTAACCCTAACCCTCAATTCTAAGAAAGCGAAAGCTAAACCTAACTCTAACCCTAGCAATATTCTTAAAAGCTCTCGATTCTAACCCTGACGCTAAATCTAACCCTAACCCTAACCCTAACCCTAAATGCACTGAATTCTAAGCATAACTCTAACCCTAAATGTGCTCGATTCAAACCATAACACTGAATCGTCAATTTGAACACTAACCCAAAGCCTAAATACACTCGATTCTGATCCAAAACGCAGTACTGACCCTAAGCCTAAACCTAAACCTCGATTCTACCATCACTAACCCTAACCCAAATCCTAATCCTACCGCTACCCCTACCTCTAAATGCCCTCTAAGCCTAACACTAACCGTAACCCTAACAATAAAAATGAGCGTGATTCTAACCCCTACCCTACCGCTTCCCCTAACCCTAACCCTAACGAATTCTAACCATAACTCTAACCCTAAATGTGCTCGATTCTAACTCTAACACTAAATCGTCAATCTCATCACTAACTCTAACCCGGAATGCACTCGATTCTAACCCAAAAGGCAATCCTGACCCTAAGCCTAACCAGAAACCTCGATTCTACCACCACAAACCGTAACCCTAATCCTAACCCTACTCCTACCCCTACCCCTAAATGCAATCTAATCGTAAGCCTACCCCAACTCTAATACTAATAATGTGCTTCATTCTAACCCTAACCCGAACCCCAACCCTAACCCTAACCCTCGATTCTACGAAAGCTAACCCTAAACCTAACGCTAACCCTAACACTATCCTTAAATGCGCTCGATTCTAACCCTCACCCTAAACATAACCGTAACCAGAAGCCAACACCTAACCCTAAATGCACTGGATTCTAACCATAACTCTAACTGTAATGTACTTGATTCTAACCCTAACGCTAATTCGTCAATCTCAACAGTAACCCTAAGCCTAAATGCACTCGATTCTATCCCAAAAGGCAATCCTGACCCTGAGCCTAACCCTAAACCTCGATTCTACCAACACCAACACTAACCTTAATTCTAACCATGCCCCAACCCCTACCGCTAAATGCACTCTTACCATACCCCTAACCCTAACACTAACACTAAACGTAACCCTAACGAATTCTAACCATAACTCTATCCCTAAATGTGCTTGATTCTAACGCTAAAACGAAATCATCAATTTCAACACCAACCCTAAGCCTAAGTCCTCTGAATTATGACCCAAAATGCTCTCCTGACCCTAAGCCTAACCCAAAACGTCGATTCTACCAACACAAACCCTAACGCTAATCCTAACCCAACTCCTCCCCTACCCCTAAACGCACTCAAACCCTAACCCTAACCCTAACCCCAACACTAACACTAAAAATGCGCTTGATTCTAACCCTAATACGAACCCTAACCCTAACACTAACCCTCGATTCTACGAAAGCTAGCCCTATACCTAACTCTAACCCTAACACTATCATTAAATGCACTCGATTCTAACCCTCACCCTAAACATAACCCTAACCCTAACCTTAATCCTAACCCTAAATGCACTGGATTCTAACCATAACTCTAATCCTAATGTGCTTGATTCTCACACTAACTCTAAATCGTCAATCTCCACAATAACCTCAAGCCTAAATGCACTCGATTCTAACCCATTAGGCAATCCTGACCCTAACCCTAACCTAACCCTCCATTCTACGAAAGCTAACCTTACACATAACTCTACCCCTAACACTATCCTTAAATGCACTCGATTCTAACCCTCACCCTGAACATAACCCTAACCCTAACCCTAATTCTAACCCTAAATGCACTGGATTCTAACCATAACTCTAACCCTAATGTGCTCGATTATAACCCTAACACTAAATCGTCAATCTCAACACTAAGCCTAACCCTAAATGCACTCGGCTTCAACCCAAAAGGCAATCCTGAGCCTAAGGCCAACCCTAAACCTCGATTCTACCAACACAAACCCTAACCCTAATCCTAACCCTACTCCTATCCCTACCTCTATATGCACTCTAACCCTTACCCTAACACAACCCTTAACACTAAAAATGCGCTTGATTCTAACCCTAACTCTAACCCTAACACTCAATTCTACGAAACCTAACCCTAAACCTAACTCTAACCCTAACACTCTCCTTAAATGCTCCCGATTCTAATCCTGACGCTAATAACCCTAGCCCTAACCCTAAGCCTAAATGCAGTGGATTCTAAGCATAACTCTAACCCTCATGTGCTCGATTCTACGCCTAACACTAAATCGTCAATCTCAACACTAACCCTAACCCTAAATGCACTCGATTCTAACCCAAAAGGCAATCCTGACACGAAGCCTAACCCTAAACTTCGATTCTGCCAACACAAACCCTAACCCTAATCCTAACCCTACCCCTTCCCCTACCCCTAAATGCACTCTAACCCTCCCCCTACCCCTAACACTAACCCTAACCCTAACGAATTCTAACCAAAACTCTAACCCTAAATGTGCTCGATTCTAACCCTAACACTAAATCGTCAATTTCAACACTATCCCTAAGCCTAAATGCACTGGATTCTAACCCAAAGCCATTCCTGACCCTAGGCCTAACCTTAAACTTCGATTCTACCAACAAAAACCTTAACCCTAATCCTAACCCTACCCCTACCCCTACCCCTAAATGCACTCTAAGCCATACCCTGAAGAAAACTAGAACACTAAAAATGCTCCTGATTCTAACCCTAACCCTCACCCTAAGCCTAACCTTAACCCTAACCCTCGATTCTAAGAAAGCGAAAGCTAAACCTAACTCTAACCCTAGCACTATTCTTAAAAGCTCTCGATTCTAACCCTGACGCTAAATCTAACCCTAACCCTAACCCTAACCCTAAATGCACTGAATTCTAAGCATAACTCTAACCCTAAATGTGCTCGATTCAAACCATAACACTGAATCGTCAATTTGAACACTAACCCAAAGCCTAAATACACTCGATTCTGATCCAAAACGCAGTCCTGACCCTCATCCTAAACCTAAACCTCGATTCTACCATCACTAACCCTAACCCAAATCCTAATCCTACCGCTACCCCTACCTCTAAATGCCCTCTAAGCCTAACACTAACCGTAACCCTAACACTAAAAATGAGCGTGATTCTAACCCCTACCCTACCGCTTCCCCTAAAACTAACCCTAACGAATTCTAACCATAACTCTAACCCTAAATGTGCTCGATTCTAACCCTAACACTAAATCGTCAATCTCATCACTAACTCTAACCCGGAATGCACTCGATTCTAACCCAAAAGGCAATCCTGACCCTAAGCCTAACCCTAAACCTCGATTCTACCACCACAAACCGTAACCCTAATCCTAACCCTACTCCTACCCCTACCCCTAAATGCAATCTAATCGTAAGCCTACCCCAACTCTAATACTAATAATGTGCTTCATTCTAACCCTAACCCGAACCCCAACCCTAACCCTAACCCTCGATTCTACGAAAGCTAACCCTAAACCTAACGCTAACCCTAACACTATCCTTAAATGCGCTCGATTCTAACCCTCACCCTAAACATAACCGTAACCAGAAGCCAACACCTAACCCTAAATGCACTGGATTCTAACCATAACTCTAACTGTAATGTACTTGATTCTAACCCTAACGCTAATTCTTCAATCTCAACAGTAACCCTAAGCCTAAATGCACTCGATTCTATCCCAAAAGGCAATCCTGACCCTGAGCCTAACCCTAAACCTCGATTCTACCAACACTAACCCTAACTTTAATTCTAACCATGCCCCAACCCCTACCGCTAAATGCACTCTTACCACAACCCTAACCCTAACCCTAACACTAACCGTAACCCTAACGAATTCTAACCATAACTCTATCCCTAAATGTGCTTGATTCTAACGCTAAAACTAAATCATCAATTTCAACACTAACCCTAAGCCTAAATGCTCTGAATTATGACCCAAAATGCTCTCCTGACCCTAAGCCTAACCCAAAACGTCGATTCTACCAACACAAACCCTAACGCTAATCCTAACCCAACTCCTCCCCTACCCCTAAACGCACTCAAACCCTAACCCTAACCCTAACCCCAACACTAACACTAAAAATGCGCTTGATTCTAACCCTAATACGAACCCTAACCCTAACACTAACCCTCGATTCTACGAAAGCTAGCCCTATACCTAACTCTAACCCTAACACTATCCTTAAATGCACTCGATTCTAACCCTCACCCTAAACATAACCCTAACCCTAACCTTAATCCTAACCCTAAATGCACTGGATTCTAACCATAACTCTAATCCTAATGTGCTTGATTCTCACACTAACTCTAAATCGTCAATCTCAACACTAACCTCAAGCCTAAATGCACTCGATTCTAACCCATTAGGCAATCCTGACCCTAACCCTAACCTAACCCTCCATTCTACAAAAGCTAACCTTACACATAACTCTACCCCTAACACTATCCTTAAATGCACTCGATTCTAACCCTCACCCTGAACATAACCCTAACCCTAACCCTAATCCTAACCCTAAATGCACTGCATTCTAACCATAACTCTAACCCTAATGTGCTCGATTATAACCCTAACACTAAATCGTCAATCTCAACACTAAGCCTAACCCTAAATGCACTCGGCTCTAACCCAAAAGGCAATCCTGACCCTAAGACCAACCCTAAACCTCGATTCTACCAACACAAACCCTAACCCTAATCCTAACCCTACTCCTATCCCTACCTCTATATGCACTCTAACCCTTACCCTAACCCAACCCCTAACACTAAAAATGTGCTTGATGCTAACCCTAACCCTAACCCTAACCCTCAATTCTACGAAACCTAACCCTAAACCTAACTCTAACCCTAACACTCTCCTTAAATGCTCTCGATTCTAATCCTGACGCTAATAACCCTAGCCCTAACCCTAAGCCAAAATGCAGTGGATTCTAACCATAACTCTAACCCTCATGTGCTCGATTCTAAGCCTAACACTAAATCGTCAATCTCAACACTAACCCTAACCCTAAATGCACTCGATTCTAACCCAAAAGGTAATCCTGACACTAAGCCTAACCCTAAACTTGGATTCTACCAACACAAACCTAACCCTAATCCTAACCCTACTCCTACCCCTACCCCCAAATGCACTCTAAAGCTACCCCTACCCCTAACACTAACCCTAACCCTAACGAATTCTAACCAAAACTCTAACCCTAAATGTGCTCGATTCTAACCCTAACACTAAATCGTCAATTTCAACACTATCCCTAAGCCTAAATGCACTGGATTCTAACCCACAGCCATTCCTGACCCTACGCCTAACCTTAAACTTCGATTCTACCAACAAAAACCTTAACCCTAATCCTAACCCTACTCCTACCCCTACCCCTAAATGCACTCTAAGCCATACCCTGAAGAAAACTAGAACACTAAAAATGCGCCTGATTCTAACCCTAACCCTCACCCTAAGCCTAACCTTAAGCCTAACCCTCGATTCTAAGAAAGCGAAAGCTAAACCTAACTCTAACCCTAGCACTATTCTTAAAAGCTCTCGATTCTAACCCTGACGCTAAATCTAACCCTAACCCTAACCCTAACCCTAAATGCACTGAATTCTAAGCATAACTCTAACCCTAAATGTGCTCGATTCAAACCATAACACTGAATCGTCAATTTGAACACTAACCCAAAGCCTAAATACACTCGATTCTGATCCAAAACGCAGTCCTGACCCTAAGCCTAAACCTAAACCTCGATTCTACCATCACTAACCCTAACCCAAATCCTAATCCTACCGCTACCCCTACCTCTAAATGCCCTCTAAGCCTAACACTAACCGTAACCCTAACACTAAAAATGAGCGTGATTCTAACCCCGATCCTACCGCTTCCCCTAACCCAAAAGGCAATCCTGACGCTAAGCCTAACCCGAAACCTCGATTCTACCACCACAAACCGCAACCCTAATCCTAACCCTACTCCAACCCCTACCCCTAAATGCAATCTATCGTCAGCCTACGCCAACTCTAATACTAATAATGTACTTCATTCTAACCCTAACCCGAACCCCAACCCTAACCCTAACCCTCGATTCTACGAAAGCTAACCCTAAACCTAACTCTAACCCTAACACTATCCTTAAATGCGCTCGATTCTAACCCTCACCCTAAACATAACCGTAACCAGAAGCCAAAACCTAACCCTAAATGCACTGGATTCTAACCATAACTCTAACTGTAATGTCCTTGATTCTAACCCTAACGCTAATTCGTCAATCTCAACAGTAACCCTAAGCCTAAATGCACTCGATTCTATCCCAAAAGGCAATCCTGACCCTGAGCCTAACCCTAAACCTCGATTCTACCAACACTAACCCAAACCTTAATTCTAACCATGCAGCAACCCCTACCGCTAAATGCACTCTTACCATACCCCTAACCCTAACACTAACACTAACCATAATCCCAACGAATTCTAACCATAACTCTATCCCTAAATGTGCTTGATTCTAACGCTAAAACTAAATCATCAATTTCAACACTAACCCTAAGCCTAAATCCTCTGAATTATGACCCAAAATGCTCTCCTGACCATAAGCCTAACCCAAAACGTCGATTCTACCAACACAAACCCTAACGCTAATCCTAACCCAACTCCACCCCTACCCCTAAATGCACTCAAACCCTAACCCTAACCCTAACCCCAACACTAACACTAAAAATGCGCTTGATTCTAACCCTAATACGAACCCTAACCCTAACACTAACCCTCGATTCTACGAAAGCTAGCCCTATACCTAACTCTAACCCTAACAGATCCTTAAATGCGCTCGATTCTAACCCTCACCCTAAACATAACCGTAACCAGAAGCCAAAACCTAACCCTAAATGCACTGGATTCTAACCATAACTCTAACTGTAATGTACTTGATTCTAACCCTAACGCTAATTCGTCAATCTCAACAGTAACCCTAAGCCTAAATGCACTCGATTCTATCCCAAAAGGCAATCCTGACCCTGAGCCTAACCCTAAACCTCGATTCTACCAACACTAACCCTAACCTTAATTCTAACCATGCCCCAACCCCTACCGCTAAATGCACTCTTACCATACCCCTAACCCTAACACTAACACTAAACGTAACCCTAACGAATTCTAACCATAACTCTATCCCTAAATGTGCTTCATTCTAACGCTAAAACTAAATCAACAATTTCAACACTAACCCTAAGGCTAAATCCTCTGAATTATGACTCAAAATGCTCTCCTGACCCTAAGCCTAACCCAAAACGTCGATTCTACCAACACAAACCCTAACGCTAATCCTAACCCAACTCCTCCCCTACCCCTAAACGCACTCAAACCCTAACCCTAACCCTAACCCCAACACTAACACTAAAAATGCGCTTGATTCTAACCCTAATACGAACCCTAACCCTAACACTAACCCTCGATTCTACGAAAGCTAGCCCTATACCTAACTCTAACCCTAACACTATCCTTAAATGCACTCGATTCTAACCCTCACCCTAAACATAACCCTAACCCTAACCTTAATCCTAACCCTAAATGCACTGGATTCTAACCATAACTCTAATCCTAATGTGCTTGATTCTCACACTAACTCTAAATCGTCAATCTCCACACCAACCTCAAGCCTAAATGCACTCGATTCTAACCCATTAGGCAATCCTGACCCTAACCCTAACCTAACCCTCCATTCTACGAAAGCTAACCTTACACATAACTCTACCCCTAACACTATCCTTAAATGCACTCGATTCTAACCCTCACCCTGAACATAACCCTAACCCTAACCCTAATCCTAACCCTAAATGCACTGGATTCTAACCATAACTCTAACCCTAATGTGCTCGATTATAACCCTAACACTAAATCGTCAATCTCAACACTAAGCCTAACCCTAAATGCACTCGGCTCTAACCCAAAAGGCAATCCTGAGCCTAAGGCCAACCCTAAACCTCGATTCTACCAACACAAACCCTAACCCTAATCCTAACCCTACTCCTATCCCTACCTCTATATGCACTCTAACCCTTACCCTAACACAACCCTTAACACTAAAAATGCGCTTGATTCTAACCCTAACTCTAACCCTAACACTCAATTCTACGAAACCTAACCCTAAATCTAACTCTAACCCTAACACTCTCCTTAAATGCTCCCGATTCTAATCCTGACGCTAATAACCCTAGCCCTAACCCTAAGCCTAAATGCAGTGGATTCTAAGCATAACTCTAACCCTCATGTGCTCGATTCTACGCCTAACACTAAATCGTCAATCTCAACACTAACCCTAACCCTAAATGCACTCGATTCTAACCCAAAAGGCAATCCTGACACGAAGCCTAACCCTAAACTTCGATTCTGCCAACACAAACCCTAACCCTAATCCTAACCCTACCCCTTCCCCTGCCCCTAAATGCACTCTAACCCTCCCCCTACCCCTAACACTAACCCTAACCCTAACGAATTCTAACCAAAACTCTAACCCTAAATGTGCTCGATTCTAACCCTAACACTAAATCGTCAATTTCAACACTATCCCTAAGCCTAAATGCACGGGATTCTAACCCAAAGCCATTCCTGACCCTAGGCCTAACCTTAAACTTCGATTCTACCAACAAAAACCTTAACCCTAATCCTAACCCTACTCCTACCCCTACCCCTAAATGCACTCTAAGCCATACCCTGAAGAAAACTAGAACACTAAAAATGCTCCTGATTCTAACCCTAACCCTCACCCTAAGCCTAACCTTAACCCTAACCCTCGATTCTAAGAAAGCGAAAGCTAAACCTAACTTTAACCCTAGCACTATTCTTAAAAGCTCTCGATTCTAACCCTGACGCTAAATCTAACCCTAACCCTAACCCTAACCCTAAATGCACTGAATTCTAAGCATAACTCTAACCCTAAATGTGCTCGATTCAAACCATAACACTGAATCGTCAATTTGAACACTAACCCAAAGCCTAAATACACTCGATTCTGATCCAAAACGCAGTCCTGACCCTAAGCCTAAACCTAAACCTCGATTCTACCATCACTAACCCTAACCCAAATCCTAATCCTACCGCTACCCCTACCTCTCAATGCCCTCTAAGCCTAACACTAACCGTAACCCTAACACTAAAAATGAGCGTGATTCTAAACCCTACCCTACCGCTTCCCCTAAAACTAACCCTAACGAATTCTAACCATAACTCTAACCCTAAATGTGCTCGATTCTCACCCTAACACTAAATCGTCAATCTCATCACTAACTCTAACCCGGAATGCACTCGATTCTAACCCAAAAGGCAATCCTGACCCTAAGCCTAACCCTAAACCTCGATTCTACCACCACAAACCGTAACCCTAATCCTAACCCTACTCCTACCCCTACCCCTAAATGCAATCTAATCGTAAGCCTACCCCAACTCTAATACTAATAATGTGCTTCATTCTAACCCTAACCCGAACCCCAACCCTAACCCTAACCCTCGATTCTACGAAAGCTAACCCTAAACCTAACCCTAACCCTAACACTATCCTTAAATGCGCTCGATTCTAACCCTCACCCTAAACATAACCGTAACCAGAAGCCAAAACCTAACCCTAAATGCACTGGATTCTAACCATAACTCTAACTGTAATGTACTTGATTCTAACCCTAACGCTAATTCTTCAATCTCAACAGTAACCCTAAGCCTAAATGCACTCGATTCTATCCCAAAAGGCAATCCTGACCCTGAGCCTAACCCTAAACCTCGATTCTACCAACACTAACCCTAACTTTAATTCTAACCATGCCCCAACCCCTACCGCTAAATGCACTCTTACCACAACCCTAACCCTAACCCTAACACTAACCGTAAGCCTAACGAATTCTAACCATAACTCTATCCCTAAATGTGCTTGATTCTAACGCTAAAACTAAATCATCAATTTCACCACTAACCCTAAGCCTAAATGCTCTGAATTATGACCCTAAATGCTCTCCTGACCCTAAGCCTAACCCAAAACGTCGATTCTACCAACACAAACCCTAACGCTAATCCTAACCCAACTCCTCCCCTACCCCTAAATGCACTCAAACCCTAACCCTAACCCCAACACTAACACTAAAAATGCGCTTGATTCTAACCCTAATACGAACCCTAACCCTAACCCTAACCCTAACCCTCAATTCTACGAAACCTAACCCTAAACCTAACTCTAACCCTAACACTATCCTTAAATGCACTCGATTCTAACCCTCACCCTAAACATAACCCTAACCCTAACCTTAATCCTAACCCTAAATGCACTGGATTCTAACCATAACTCTAATCCTAATGTGCTTGATTCTCACACTAACTCTAAATCGTCAATCTCAACACTAACCTCAAGCCTAAATGCACTCGATTCTAACCCATTAGGCAATCCTGACCCTAACCCTAACCTAACCCTCCATTCTACAAAAGCTAACCTTACACATAACTCTACCCCTAACACTATCCTTAAATGCACTCGATTCTAACCCTCACCCTGAACATAACCCTAACCCTAACCCTAATCCTAACCCTAAATGCACTGCATTCTAACCATAACTCTAACCCTAATGTGCTCGATTATAACCCTAACACTAAATCGTCAATCTCAACACTAAGCCTAACCCTAAATGCACTCGGCTCTAACCCAAAAGGCAATCCTGACCCTAAGACCAACCCTAAACCTCGATTCTACCAACACAAACCCTAACCCTAATCCTAACCCTACTCCTATCCCTACCTCTATATGCACTCTAACCCTTACCCTAACCCAACCCCTAACACTAAAAATGTGCTTGATGCTAACCCTAACCCTAACCCTAACCCTCAATTCTACGAAACCTAACCCTAAACCTAACTCTAACCCTAACACTCTCCTTAAATGCTCTCGATTCTAATCCTGACGCTAATAACCCTAGCCCTAACCCTAAGCCAAAATGCAGTGGATTCTAACCATAACTCTAACCCTCATGTGCTCGATTCTAAGCCTAACACTAAATCGTCAATCTCAACACTAACCCTAACCCTAAATGCACTCGATTCTAACCCAAAAGGTAATCCTGACACTAAGCCTAACCCTAAACTTGGATTCTACCAACACAAACCTAACCCTAATCCTAACCCTACTCCTACCCCTACCCCCAAATGCACTCTAAAGCTACCCCTACCCCTAACACTAACCCTAACCCTAACGAATTCTAACCAAAACTCTAACCCTAAATGTGCTCGATTCTAACCCTAACACTAAATCGTCAATTTCAACACTATCCCTAAGCCTAAATGCACTGGATTCTAACCCACAGCCATTCCTGACCCTACGCCTAACCTTAAACTTCGATTCTACCAACAAAAACCTTAACCCTAATCCTAACCCTACTCCTACCCCTACCCCTAAATGCACTCTAAGCCATACCCTGAAGAAAACTAGAACACTAAAAATGCGCCTGATTCTAACCCTAACCCTCACCCTAAGCCTAACCTTAAGCCTAACCCTCGATTCTAAGAAAGCGAAAGCTAAACCTAACTCTAACCCTAGCACTATTCTTAAAAGCTCTCGATTCTAACCCTGACGCTAAATCTAACCCTAACCCTAACCCTAACCCTAAATGCACTGAATTCTAAGCATAACTCTAACCCTAAATGTGCTCGATTCAAACCATAACACTGAATCGTCAATTTGAACACTAACCCAAAGCCTAAATACACTCGATTCTGATCCAAAACGCAGTCCTGACCCTAAGCCTAAACCTAAACCTCGATTCTACCATCACTAACCCTAACCCAAATCCTAATCCTACCGCTACCCCTACCTCTAAATGCCCTCTAAGCCTAACACTAACCGTAACCCTAACACTAAAAATGAGCGTGATTCTAACCCCGATCCTACCGCTTCCCCTAACCCAAAAGGCAATCCTGACGCTAAGCCTAACCCGAAACCTCGATTCTACCACCACAAACCGCAACCCTAATCCTAACCCTACTCCAACCCCTACCCCTAAATGCAATCTATCGTCAGCCTACGCCAACTCTAATACTAATAATGTACTTCATTCTAACCCTAACCCGAACCCCAACCCTAACCCTAACCCTCGATTCTACGAAAGCTAACCCTAAACCTAACTCTAACCCTAACACTATCCTTAAATGCGCTCGATTCTAACCCTCACCCTAAACATAACCGTAACCAGAAGCCAAAACCTAACCCTAAATGCACTGGATTCTAACCATAACTCTAACTGTAATGTCCTTGATTCTAACCCTAACGCTAATTCGTCAATCTCAACAGTAACCCTAAGCCTAAATGCACTCGATTCTATCCCAAAAGGCAATCCTGACCCTGAGCCTAACCCTAAACCTCGATTCTACCAACACTAACCCAAACCTTAATTCTAACCATGCAGCAACCCCTACCGCTAAATGCACTCTTACCATACCCCTAACCCTAACACTAACACTAACCATAATCCCAACGAATTCTAACCATAACTCTATCCCTAAATGTGCTTGATTCTAACGCTAAAACTAAATCATCAATTTCAACACTAACCCTAAGCCTAAATCCTCTGAATTATGACCCAAAATGCTCTCCTGACCTTAAGCCTAACCCAAAACGTCGATTCTACCAACACAAACCCTAACGCTAATCCTAACCCAACTCCACCCCTACCCCTAAATGCACTCAAACCCTAACCCTAACCCTAACCCCAACACTAACACTAAAAATGCGCTTGATTCTAACCCTAATACGAACCCTAACCCTAACACTAACCCTCGATTCTACGAAAGCTAGCCCTATACCTAACTCTAACCCTAACAGATCCTTAAATGCGCTCGATTCTAACCCTCACCCTAAACATAACCGTAACCAGAAGCCAAAACCTAACCCTAAATGCACTGGATTCTAACCATAACTCTAACTGTAATGTACTTGATTCTAACCCTAACGCTAATTCGTCAATCTCAACAGTGACCCTAAGCCTAAATGCACTCGATTCTATCCCAAAAGGCAATCCTGACCCTGAGCCTAACCCTAAACCTCGATTCTACCAACACTAACCCTAACCTTAATTCTAACCATGCCCCAACCCCTACCGCTAAATGCACTCTTACCATACCCCTAACCCTAACACTAACACTAAACGTAACCCTAACGAATTCTAACCATAACTCTATCCCTAAATGTGCTTCATTCTAACGCTAAAACTAAATCATCAATTTCAACACTAACCCTAAGGCTAAATCCTCTGAATTATGACCCAAAATGCTCTCCTGACCCTAAGCCTAACCCAAAACGTCGATTCTACCAACACAAACCCTAACGCTAATCCTAACCCAACTCCTCCCCTACCCCTAAACGCACTCAAACCCTAACCCTAACCCTAACCCCAACACTAACACTAAAAATGCGCTTGATTCTAACCCTAATACGAACCCTAACCCTAACACTAACCCTCGATTCTACGAAAGCTAGCCCTATACCTAACTCTAACCCTAACACTATCCTTAAATGCACTCGATTCTAACCCTCACCCTAAACATAACCCTAACCCTAACCTTAATCCTAACCCTAAATGCACTGGATTCTAACCATAACTCTAATCCTAATGTGCTTGATTCTCACACTAACTCTAAATCGTCAATCTCCACACCAACCTCAAGCCTAAATGCACTCGATTCTAACCCATTAGGCAATCCTGACCCTAACCCTAACCTAACCCTCCATTCTACGAAAGCTAACCTTACACATAACTCTACCCCTAACACTATCCTTAAATGCACTCGATTCTAACCCTCACCCTGAACATAACCCTAACCCTAACCCTAATCCTAACCCTAAATGCACTGGATTCTAACCATAACTCTAACCCTAATGTGCTCGATTATAACCCTAACACTAAATCGTCAATCTCAACACTAAGCCTAACCCTAAATGCACTCGGCTCTAACCCAAAAGGCAATCCTGAGCCTAAGGCCAACCCTAAACCTCGATTCTACCAACACAAACCCTAACCCTAATCCTAACCCTACTCCTATCCCTACCTCTATATGCACTCTAACCCTTACCCTAACACAACCCTTAACACTAAAAATGGGCTTGATTCTAACCCTAACTCTAACCCTAACACTCAATTCTACGAAACCTAACCCTAAATCTAACTCTAACCCTAACACTCTCCTTAAATGCTCCCGATTCTAATCCTGACGCTAATAACCCTAGCCCTAACCCTAAGCCTAAATGCAGTGGATTCTAAGCATAACTCTAACCCTCATGTGCTCGATTCTACGCCTAACACTAAATCGTCAATCTCAACACTAACCCTAACCCTAAATGCACTCGATTCTAACCCAAAAGGCAATCCTGACACGAAGCCTAACCCTAAACTTCGATTCTGCCAACACAAACCCTAACCCTAATCCTAACCCTACCCCTTCCCCTGCCCCTAAATGCACTCTAACCCTCCCCCTACCCCTAACACTAACCCTAACCCTAACGAATTCTAACCAAAACTCTAACCCTAAATGTGCTCGATTCTAACCCTAACACTAAATCGTCAATTTCAACACTATCCCTAAGCCTAAATGCACTGGATTCTAACCCAAAGCCATTCCTGACCCTACGCCTAACCTTAAACTTCGATTCTACCAACAAAAACCTTAACCCTAATCCTAACCCTACTCCTACCCCTACCCCTAAATGCACTCTAAGCCATACCCTGAAGAAAACTAGAACACTAAAAATGCTCCTGATTCTAACCCTAACCCTCACCCTAAGCCTAACCTTAACCCTAACCCTCGATTCTAAGAAAGCGAAAGCTAAACCTAACTTTAACCCTAGCACTATTCTTAAAAGCTCTCGATTCTAACCCTGACGCTAAATCTAACCCTAACCCTAACCCTAACCCTAAATGCACTGAATTCTAAGCATAACTCTAACCCTAAATGTGCTCGATTCAAACCATAACACTGAATCGTCAATTTGAACACTAACCCAAAGCCTAAATACACTCGATTCTGATCCAAAACGCAGTCCTGACCCTAAGCCTAAACCTAAACCTCGATTCTACCATCACTAACCCTAACCCAAATCCTAATCCTACCGCTACCCCTACCTCTCAATGCCCTCTAAGCCTAACACTAACCGTAACCCTAACACTAAAAATGAGCGTGATTCTAAACCCTACCCTACCGCTTCCCCTAAAACTAACCCTAACGAATTCTAACCATAACTCTAACCCTAAATGTGCTCGATTCTCACCCTAACACTAAATCGTCAATCTCATCACTAACTCTAACCCGGAATGCACTCGATTCTAACCCAAAAGGCAATCCTGACCCTAAGCCTAACCCTAAACCTCGATTCTACCACCACAAACCGTAACCCTAATCCTAACCCTACTCCTACCCCTACCCCTAAATGCAATCTAATCGTAAGCCTACCCCAACTCTAATACTAATAATGTGCTTCATTCTAACCCTAACCCGAACCCCAACCCTAACCCTAACCCTCGATTCTACGAAAGCTAACCCTAAACCTAACCCTAACCCTAACACTATCCTTAAATGCGCTCGATTCTAACCCTCACCCTAAACATAACCGTAACCAGAAGCCAAAACCTAACCCTAAATGCACTGGATTCTAACCATAACTCTAACTGTAATGTACTTGATTCTAACCCTAACGCTAATTCGTCAATCTCAACAGTAACCCTAAGCCTAAATGCACTCGATTCTATCCCAAAAGGCAATCCTGACCCTGAGCCTAACCCTAAACCTCGATTCTACCAACACTAACCCTAACTTTAATTCTAACCATGCCCCAACCCCTACCGCTAAATGCACTCTTACCACAACCCTAACCCTAACCCTAACACTAACCGTAACCCTAACGAATTCTAACCATAACTCTATCCCTAAATGTGCTTGATTCTAACGCTAAAACTAAATCATCAATTTCACCACTAACCCTAAGCCTAAATGCTCTGAATTATGACCCTAAATGCTCTCCTGACCCTAAGCCTAACCCAAAACGTCGATTCTACCAACACAAACCCTAACGCTAATCCTAACCCAACTCCTCCCCTACCCCTAAATGCACTCAAACCCTAACCCTAACCCCAACACTAACACTAAAAATGCGCTTGATTCTAACCCTAATACTAACCCTAACCCTAACCCTAACCCTAACCCTCAATTCTACGAAACCTAACCCTAAACCTAACTCTAACCCTAACACTCTCCTTAAATGCTCTCGATTCTAATCCTGACGCTAATAACCCTAGCCCTAACCCTAAGCCAAAATGCAGTGGATTCTAACCATAACTCTAACCCTCATGTGCTCGATTCTAAGCCTAACACTAAATCGTCAATCTCAACACTAACCCTAACCCTAAATGCACTCGATTCTAACCCAAAAGGCAATCCTGACACTAAGCCTAACCCTAAACTTCGATTCTACCAACACAAACCTAACCCTAATCCTAACCCTACTCCTACCCCTACCCCCAAATGCACTCTAACCCTACCCCTACCCCTAACACTAACCCTAACCCTAACGAATTCTAACCACAACTCTAACCCTAAATGTGCTCGATTCTAACCCTAACACTAAATCGTCAATTTCAACACTATCCCTAAGCCTAAATGCACTGGATTCTAACCCACAGCCATTCCTGACCCTACGCCTAACCTTAAACTTCGATTCTACCAACAAAAACCTTAACCCTAATCCTAACCCTACTCCTACCCCTACCCCTAAATGCACTCTAAGCCATACCCTGAAGAAAACTAGAACACTAAAAATGCGCCTGATTCTAACCCTAACCCTCACCCTAAGCCTAACCTTAACCCTAACCCTCGATTCTAAGAAAGCGAAAGCTAAACCTAACTCTAACCCTAGCACTATTCTTAAAAGCTCTCGATTCTAACCCTGACGCTAAATCTAACCCTAACCCTAACCCTAACCCTAAATGCACTGAATTCTAAGCATAACTCTAACCTTAAATGTGCTCGATTCAAACCATAACACTGAATCGTCAATTTGAACACTAACCCAAAGCCTAAATACACTCGATTCTGATCCAAAACGCAGTCCTGACCCTAAGCCTAAACCTAAACCTCGATTCTACCATCACTAACCCTAACCCAAATCCTAATCCTACCGCTACCCCTACCTCTAAATGCCCTCTAAGCCTAACACTAACCGTAACACTAACACTAAAAATGAGCGTGATTCTAACCCCTACCCTACCGCTTCCCCTAACCCTAACCCTAACGAATTCTAACCATAACTCTAACCCTAAATGTGCTCGATTCTAACCCTAACACTAAATCGTCAATCTCATCACTAACTCTAACCCGGAATGCACTCGATTCTAACCCAAAGGCAATCCTGACCCTAAGCCTAACCCTAAACCTCGATTCTACCACCACAAACCGTAACCCTAATCCTAACCCTACCCCGACCCCTACCCCCAAATGCACTCTAACCCTACCCCTACCCCTAACGCTAACCTAACCCTAACCCTACCCCTACCCCTACCCCTAAATGCACTCTAACCCTACCCCTACCCCTAACACTAACACTAACCCTAACGAATTCTAACCAAAACTCTAACCCTAAATGCACTCGATTCTAACCCAAAAGGCAATCCTGACACTAAGACTAACCCTAAACTTCGATTCTACCAACACAAACCATAACCCTAATCCTAACCCTACCCCTACCCCTACCCCTAAATGCACTGTAACACTACCCCCACCCCTAACACTAACCCTAACCCTAAAGAATGCTAACCAAAACTCTAACCCTAAATGTGCTCGATTCTAACCCTAACACTAAATCGTCAATTTCAACACTATCCCTAAGCCTAAATGCACTGGATTCTAAACCAAAAGCCATTCCTGACCCTAAGCCTAACCCAAACCCTCGAGTCTACCAACAGAAACCCTAACCCTAATACTGACCCAACTCCGCCCCTACCCCTAAATGCACTCAAAACCTAACCCCAACCCTAACACTAAAAATGCACTTGATTTTAACACTAATCCTTGCCCTAACTCTAACCCTAACACTGACCCTCGATTCTATGAAAGCTAATCCTATACCTAACTCTAACCCTAACACGATCCTTAAATGCACTCGATTCTAACCCTCACACTAAACATAACCCTAACCCTAACCCTAATCCAAACCATAAATGCGCTGGATTCTCACCATAAATCTAACCCTAATGTGCTTGATTCTAACACTAACTCTAAATCGTCAATCCCAACACTAACCCTAACCCTAAATGGACTCGATTCTAACCCAAAAGGCAATCCTGACCATAACCCAAACCCTAACCCTCGATTCTACGAAAGCTAACCTTATACACAACTCTACCCCTAACATATCCTTAAATGCACTCGATTCTAACCGTCACCCTGAACATAACCCTAACCCTAATCTAATCCTAACCCTAAATGCACTGGATTCTAACCATAACTCTAAGCCTAATGTGCTCGATTATAACCCTAACACTAAATCGTCAATCTCAACACGAAGCCTAACCCTAAATGCACTGGATTCTAACCCAAAAGGCATTCGTGACCCTAAGCCTAACCCCAAACCTCGATTCTACCAACACAAACTCTAACCCTAATCCTAACCATACTCCTAGCCCTACCTCTATATGCATTCTAACCCTAACCCTAACCCAACCCCTAACACTAAAAATGCCCTTGATTCTAACCCTAACCTGAACCCGAACCCGAACCCGAACCCTCAATTCTACGAAACCTAAACCTAAACCTAACTCTAACCCTAAAATAATCCTTAAATGCTCTCAATTCTAATCCTGACCCTAATAACCCTAACCCTAACCCTAAGCCTAAATGCACTGGATTCTAACCCAAAAGCCATTCCTGTCCCTAAGCCTAACCCTAAACCTCGATTCTACCAACACAAACCTTAACCCTAATCCTAACCCTACTCCTACCCCTACCCCTAAATGCACTCTAAGCCATACCCTGACGAAAACCACAACACTAAAAATGCGCCTGATTTTAACCCTAACCCTCACCCTAAGCCTAACCTTAACCCTAACCCTCAATTCTAAGAAAGCGAAAGCTAAACATAACTCTAACCCTAGCACTATTCTTAAAAGCTCTCGATTCTAACCCTGACGCTAAATCTAACCCTAACGCTAACCCTAACCCTAAATGCACTGAATTCTAAGCATAACTCTAACCCTAAATGTGCTCGATTCAAACCATAACACTAATTCGCAAATTTGAACACTAACCCAAAGCCTAAATACACTCGATTCTGATCCAAAACGCAGTCCTGACCCTAAGCCTAAACCTAAACCTCGATTCTACCATCACTAACCCTAACCCAAATCCTAATCCTACCGCTACCCGCCTAACACTAACCGTAACCCTAACACTAAAAATGAGCGTGATTCTAACCCCACCCTACCGCTTCCCCGAACCCTAACCCTAACACTAACCGTAACCCTAACGAATTCTAACCATAACTCTATCCTTAAATGTGCTTGATTCTAACGCTAAAACTAAATCATCAATTTCAACACTATCCCTAAGCCTAAATGCACTGGATTCTAACCCACAGCCATTCCTGACCCTACGCCTAACCTTAAACTTCGATTCTACCAACAAAAACCTTAACCCTAATCCTAACCCTACTCCTACCCCTACCCCTAAATGCACTCTAAGCCATACCCTGAAGAAAACTAGAACACTAAAAATGCGCCTGATTCTAACCCTAACCCTCACCCTAAGCCTAACCTTAACCCTAACCCTCAATTCTAAGAAAGCGAAAGCTAAACCTAACTCTAACCCTAGCAATATTCTTAAAAGCTCTCGATTCTAACCCTGACGCTAAATCTAACCCTAACCCTAACCCTAACCCTAAATGCACTGAATTCTAAGCATAACTCTAACCCTAAATGTGCTCGATTCAAACCATAACACTGAATCGTCAATTTGAACACTAACCCAAAGCCTAAATACACTCGATTCTGATCCAAAACGCAGTACTGACCCTAAGCCTAAACCTAAACCTCGATTCTACCATCACTAACCCTAACCCAAATCCTAATCCTACCGCTACCCCTACCTCTAAATGCCCTCTAAGCCTAACACTAACCGTAACCCTAACAATAAAAATGAGCGTGATTCTAACCCCTACCCTACCGCTTCCCCTAACCCTAACCCTAACGAATTCTAACCATAACTCTAACCCTAAATGTGCTCGATTCTAACTCTAACACTAAATCGTCAATCTCATCACTAACTCTAACCCGGAATGCACTCGATTCTAACCCAAAAGGCAATCCTGACCCTAAGCCTAACCAGAAACCTCGATTCTACCACCACAAACCGTAACCCAAATCCTAAACCTACTCTTACCCCTACCCCTAAATGCAATCTAATCGTAAGCCTACCCCAACTCTAATACTAATAATGTGCTTCATTCTAACCCTAACCCGAACCCCAACCCTAACCCTAACCCTCGATTCTACGAAAGCTAACCCTAAACCTAATGCTAACCCTAACACTATCCTTAAATGCGCTCGATTCTAACCCTCACCCTAAACATAACCGTAACCAGAAGCCAAAACCTAACCCTAAATGCACTGGATTCTAACCATAACTCTAACTGTAATGTACTTGATTCTAACCCTAACGCTAATTCGTCAATCTCAACAGTAACCCTAAGCCTAAATGCACTCGATTCTATCCCAAAAGGCAATCCTGACCCTGAGCCTAACCCTAAACCTCGATTCTACCAACACCAACACTAATCTTAATTCTAACCATGCCCCAACCCCTACCGCTAAATGCACTCTTACCATACCCCTAACCCTAACACTAACACTAAACGTAACCCTAACGAATTCTAACCATAACTCTATCCCTAAATGTGCTTGATTCTAACGCTAAAACTAAATCATCAATTTCAACACCAACCCTAAGCCTAAGTCCTCTGAATTATGACCCAAAATGCTCTCCTGACCCTAAGCCTAACCCAAAACGTCGATTCTACCAACACAAACCCTAACGCTAATCCTAACCCAACTCCTCCCCTACCCCTAAACGCACTCAAACCCTAACCCTAACCCTAACCCCAACACTAACACTAAAAATGCGCTTGATTCTAACCCTAATACGAACCCTATCCCTAACACTAACCCTCGATTCTACGAAATCTAGCCCTATACCTAACTCTAACCCTAACACTATCCTTAAATGCACTCGATTCTAACCCTCACCCTAAACATAACCCTAACCCTAACCTTAATCCTAACCCTAAATGCACTGGATTCTAACCATAACTCTAATCCTAATGTGCTTGATTCTCACACTAACTCTAAATCGTCAATCTCAACACTAAACTCAAGCCTAAATGCACTCGATTCTAACCCATTAGGCAATCCTGACCCTAACCCTAACCTAACCCTCCATTCTACGAAAGCTAACCTTACACATAACTCTACCCCTAACACTATCCTTAAATGCACTCGATTCTAACCCTCACCCTGAACATAACCCTAACCCTAACCCTAATCCTAACCCTAAATGCACTGGATTCTAACCATAACTCTAACCCTAATGTGCTCGATTATAACCCTAACACTAAATCGTCAATCTCAACACTAAGCCTAACCCTAAATGCACTCGGCTCTAACCCAAAAGGCAATCCTGAGCCTAAGGCCAACCCTAAACCTCGATTCTACCAACACAAACCCTAACCCTAATCCTAACCCTACTCCTATCCCTACCTCTATATGCACTCTAACCCTTACCCTAACCCAACCCTTAACACTAAAAATGCGCTTGATTCTAACCCTAACTCTAACCCTAACACTCAATTCTACGAAACCTAACCCTAAACCTAACTCTAACCCTAACACTCTCCTTAAATGCTCCCGATTCTAATCCTGACGCTAATAACCCTAGCCCTAACCCTAAGCCTAAATGCAGTGGATTCTAAGCATAACTCTAACCCTCATGTGCTCGATTCTACGCCTAACACTAAATCGTCAATCTCAACACTAACCCTAACCCTAAATGCACTCGATTCTAACCCAAAAGGCAATCCTGACACGAAGCCTAACCCTAAACTTCGATTCTGCCAACACAAACCCTAACCCTAATCCTAACCCTACCCCTTCCCCTACCCCTAAATGCACTCTAACCCTCCCCCTACCCCTAACACTAACCCTAACCCTAACGAATTCTAACCAAAACTCTAACCCTCAATGTGCTCGATTCTAACCCTAACACTAAATCGTCAATTTCAACACTATCCCTAAGCCTAAATGCACTGGATTCTAACCCAAAGCCATTCCTGACCCTAGGCCTAACCTTAAACTTCGATTCTACCAACAAAAACCTTAACCCTAATCCTAACCCTACCCCTACCCCTACCCCTAAATGCACTCTAAGCCATACCCTGAAGAAAACTAGAACACTAAAAATGCTCCTGATTCTAACCCTAACCCTCACCCTAAGCCTAACCTTAACCCTAACCCTCGATTCTAAGAAAGCGAAAGCTAAACCTAACTCTAACCCTAGCACTATTCTTAAAAGCTCTCGATTCTAACCCTGACGCTAAATCTAACCCTAACCCTAACCCTAACCCTAAATGCACTGAATTCTAAGCATAACTCTAACCCTAAATGTGCTCGATTCAAACCATAACACTGAATCGTCAATTTGAACACTAACCCAAAGCCTAAATACACTCGATTCTGATCCAAAACGCAGTCCTGACCCTCATCCTAAACCTAAACCTCGATTCTACCATCACTAACCCTAACCCAAATCCTAATCCTACCGCTACCCCTACCTCTAAATGCCCTCTAAGCCTAACACTAACCGTAACCCTAACACTAAAAATGAGCGTGATTCTAACCCCTACCCTACCGCTTCCCCTAACCCTAACCCTAACGAATTCTAACCATAACTCTAACCCTAAATGTGCTCGATTCTAACCCTAACACTAAATCGTCAATCTCATCACTAACTCTAACCCGGAATGCACTCGATTCTAACCCAAAAGGCAATCCTGACCCTAAGCCTAACCCTAAACCTCGATTCTACCACCACAAACCGTAACCCTAATCCTAACCCTACTCCTATCCCTACCCCTAAATGCAATCTAATCGTAAGCCTACCCCAACTCTAATACTAATAATGTGCTTCATTCTAACCCTAACCCGAACCCCAACCCTAACCCTAACCCTCGATTCTACGAAAGCTAACCCTAAACCTAACGCTAACCCTAACACTATCCTTAAATGCGCTCGATTCTAACCCTCACCCTAAACATAACCGTAACCAGAAGCCAAAACCTAACCCTAAATGCACTGGATTCTAACCATAACTCTAACTGTAATGTACTTGATTCTAACCCTAACGCTAATTCGTCAATCTCAACAGTAACCCTAAGCCTAAATGCACTCGATTCTATCCCAAAAGGCAATCCTGACCCTGAGCCTAACCCTAAACCTCGATTCTACCAACACTAACCCTAACTTTAATTCTAACCATGCCCCAACCCCTACCGCTAAATGCACTCTTACCACAACCCTAACCCTAACCCTAACACTAACCGTAACCCTAACGAATTCTAACCATAACTCTATCCCTAAATGTGCTTCATTCTAACGCTAATATTAAATCAATTTCAACACCAACCCTAAGCCTAAGTCCTCTGAATTATGACCCAAAATGCTCTCCTGACCCTAAGCCTAACCCAAAACGTCGATTCTACCAACACAAACCCTAACGCTAATCTTAACCTAAATCCTCCCCTACCCCTAAATGCAATCAAACCCTAACCCTAACCCTAACCCCAACACTAACACTAAAAATGCGCTTGATTCTAACCCTAATACGAACCCTAACCCTAACACTAACCCTCGATTCTACGAAAGCTAGCCCTATACCTAACTCTAACCCTAACAGATCCTTAAATGCGCTCGATTCTAACCCTCACCCTAAACATAACCGTAACCAGAAGCCAAAACCTAACCTTAATGCACTGGATTCTAACCATAACTCTAACTGTAATGTACTTGATTCTAACCCTAACGCTAATTCGTCAATCTCAACAGTAACCCTAAGCCTAAATGCACTCGATTCTATCCCAAAAGGCAATCCTGACCCTGAGCCTAACCCTAAACCTCGATTCTACCAACACTAACCCTAACCTTAATTCTAACCATGCCCCAACCCCTACCGCTAAATGCACTTTACCATACCCCTAACCCTAACACTAACACTAACCGTAACCCTAACGAATTCTAACCATAACTCTATCCCTAAATGTGCTTGATTCTAACGCTAAAACTAAATCATCAATTTCAACACTAACCCTAAGCCTAAATCCTCTGAATTATGACCCAAAATGCTCTCCTGACCCTAAGCCTAACCCAAAACGTCGATTCTACCAACACAAACCCTAACGCTAATCCTAACCCAACTCCTCCCCTACCCCTAAACGCACTCAAACCCTAACCCTAACCCTAACCCCAACACTAACACTAAAAATGCGCTTGATTCTAACCCTAATACGAACCCTAACCCTAACACTAACCCTCGATTCTACGAAAGCTAGCCCTATACCTAACTCTAACCCTAACACTATCCTTAAATGCACTCGATTCTAACCCTCACCCTAAACATAACCCTAACCCTAACCTTAATCCTAACCCTAAATGCACTGGATTCTAACCATAACTCTAATCCTAATGTGCTTGATTCTCACACTAATTCTAAATCGTCAATCTCAACACTAACCTCAAGCCTAAATGCACTCGATTCTAACCCATTAGGCAATCCTGACCCTAACCCTAACCTAACCCTCCATTCTACGAAAGCTAACCTTACACATAACTGTACCCCTAACACTATCCTTAAATGCACTCGATTCTAACCCTCACCCTGAAAATAACCCTAACCCTAACCCTAATCCTAACCCTAAATGCACTGGATTCTAACCATAACTCTACCCCTAATGTGCTCGATTATAACCCTAACACTAAATCGTCAATCTCAACACTAAGCCTAACCCTAAATGCACTCGGCTCTAACCCAAAAGGCAATCCTGAGCCTAAGGCCAACCCTAAACCTCGATTCTACCAACACAAACCCTAACCCTAATCCTAACCCTACTCCTATCCCTACCTCTATATGCACTCTAACCCTTACCCTAACACAACCCTTAACACTAAAAATGCGCTTGATTCTAACCCTAACTCTAACCCTAACACTCAATTCTACGAAACCTAACCCTAAACCTAACTCTAACCCTAACACTCTCCTTAAATGCTCCCGATTCTAATCCTGACGCTAATAACCCTAGCCCTAACCCTAAGCCTAAATACAGTGGATTCTAAGCATAACTCTAACCCTCATGTGCTCGATTCTACGCCTAACACTAAATCGTCAATCTCAACACTAACCCTAACCCTAAATGCACTCGATTCTAACCCAAAAGGCAATCCTGACACGAAGCCTAACCCTAAACTTCGATTCTGCCAACACAAACCTAACCCTAATCCTAACCCTACCCCTTCCCCTACCCCTAAATGCACTCTAACCCTCCCCCTACCCCTAACACTAACCCTAACCCTAACGAATTCTAACCAAAACTCTAACCCTAAATGTGCTCGATTCTAACCCTAACACTAAATCGTCAATTTCAACACTATCCCTAAGCCTAAATGCACTGGATTCTAACCCAAAGCCATTCCTGACCCTACGCCTAACCTTAAACTTCGGTCCTACCAACAAAAACCTTAACCCTAATCCTAACCCTACTCCTACCCCTACCCCTAAATGCACTCTAAGCCATACCCTGAAGAAAACTAGAACACTAAAAATGCTCCTGATTCTAATCCTAACCCTCACCCTAAGCCTAACCTTAAGCCTAACCCTCGATTCTAAGTAAGCGAAAGCTAAACCTAACTCTAACCCTAGCACTATTCTTAAAAGCTCTCGATTCTAACCCTGACGCTAAATCTAACCCTAACCCTAACCCTAACCCTAAATGCACTGAATTCTAAGCATAACTCTAACCCTAAATGTGCTCGATTCAAACCATAACACTGAATCGTCAATTTGAACACTAACCCAAAGCCTAAATACACTCGATTCTGATCCAAAACGCAGTCCTGACCCTAAGCCTAAACCTAAACCTCGATTCTACCATCACTAACCCTAACCCAAATCCTAATCCTACCGCTACCCCTACCTCTAAATGCCCTCTAAGCCTAACACTAACCGTAACCCTAACACTAAAAATGAGCGTGATTCTAACCCCTACCCTACCGCTTCCCCTAAAACTAACCCTAACGAATTCTAACCATAACTCTAACCCTAAATGTGCTCGATTCTAACCCTAACACTAAATCGTCAATCTCATCACTAACTCTAACCCGGAATGCACTCGATTCTAACCCAAAAGGCAATCCTGACCCTAAGCCTAACCCTAAACCTCGATTCTACCACCACAAACCGTAACCCTAATCCTAACCCTACTCCTACCCCTACCCCTAAATGCAATCTAATCGTAAGCCTACCCCAACTCTAATACTAATAATGTGATTCATTCTAACCCTAACCCGAACCCCAACCCTAACCCTAACCCTCGATTCTACGAAAGCTAACCCTAAACCTAACGCTAACCCTAACACTATCCTTAAATGCGCTCGATTCTAACCCTCACCCTAAACATAACCGTAACCAGAAGCCAAAACCTAACCCTAAATGCACTGGATTCTAACCATAACTCTAACTGTAATGTACTTGATTCTAACCCTAACGCTAATTCGTCAATCTCAACAGTAACCCTAAGCCTAAATGCACTCGATTCTATCCCAAAAGGCAATCCTGACCCTGAGCCTAACCCTAAACCTCGATTCTACCAACACTAACCCTATCTTTAATTCTAACCATGCCCCAACCCCTACCGCTAAATGCACTCTTACCACAACCCTAACCCTAACCCTAACACTAACCGTAACCCTAACGAATTCTAACCATAACTCTATCCCTAAATGTGCTTCATTCTAACGCTAAAACTAAATCATCAATTTCAACACTAACCCTAAGCCTAAATGCTCTGAATTATGACCCAAAATGCTCTCCTGACCCTAAGCCTAACCCAAAACGTCGATTCTACCAACACAAACCCTAACGCTAATCCTAACCCAACTCCTCCCCTACCCCTAAATGCACTCAAACCCTAACCCTAACCCCAACACTAACACTAAAAATGCGCTTGATTCTAACCCTTATACGAACCCTAACCCTAACCCTAACACTAACCCTCGATTCTACGAAAGCTAGCCCTATACCTAACTCTAACCCTAACACTATCCTTAAATGCACTCGATTCTAACCCTCACCCTAAACATAACCCTAACCCTAACCTTAATCCTAACCCTAAATGCACTGGATTCTAACCATAACTCTAATCCTAATGTGCTTGATTCTCACACTAACTCTAAATCGTCAATCTCAACACTAACCTCAAGCCTAAATGCACTCGATTCTAACCCATTAGGCAATCCTGACCCTAACCCTAACCTAACCCTCCATTCTACGAAAGCTAACCTTACACATAACTCTACCCCTAACACTATCCTTAAATGCACTCGATTCTAACCCTCACCCTGAACATAACCCTAACCCTAACCCTAATTCTAACCCTAAATGCACTGGATTCTAACCATAACTCTAACCCTAATGTGCTCGATTATAACCCTAACACTAAATCGTCAATCTCAACACTAAGCCTAACCCTAAATGCACTCGGCTCTAACCCAAAAGGCAATCCTGAGCCTAAGGCCAACCCTAAACCTCGATTCTACCAACACAAACCCTAACCCTAATCCTAACCCTACTCCTATCCCTACCTCTATATGCACTCTAACCCTTACCCTAACACAACCCTTAACACTAAAAATGCGCTTGATTCTAACCCTAACTCTAACCCTAACACTCAATTCTACGAAACCTAACCCTAAACCTAACTCTAACCCTAACACTCTCCTTAAATGCTCCCGATTCTAATCCTGACGCTAATAACCCTAGCCCTAACCCTAAGCCTAAATGCAGTGGATTCTAAGCATAACTCTAACCCTCATGTGCTCGATTCTACGCCTAACACTAAATCGTCAATCTCAACACTAACCCTAACCCTAAATGCACTCGATTCTAACCCAAAAGGCAATCCTGACACGAAGCCTAACCCTAAACTTCGATTCTGCCAACACAAACCCTAACCCTAATCCTAACCCTACCCCTTCCCCTACCCCTAAATGCACTCTAACCCTCCCCCTACCCCTAACACTAACCCTAACCCTAACGAATTCTAACCAAAACTCTAACCCTCAATGTGCTCGATTCTAACCCTAACACTAAATCGTCAATTTCAACACTATCCCTAAGCCTAAATGCACTGGATTCTAACCCAAAGCCATTCCTGACCCTAGGCCTAACCTTAAACTTCGATTCTACCAACAAAAACCTTAACCCTAATCCTAACCCTACCCCTACCCCTACCCCTAAATGCACTCTAAGCCATACCCTGAAGAAAACTAGAACACTAAAAATGCTCCTGATTCTAACCCTAACCCTCACCCTAAGCCTAACCTTAACCCTAACCCTCGATTCTAAGAAAGCGAAAGCTAAACCTAACTCTAACCCTAGCACTATTCTTAAAAGCTCTCGATTCTAACCCTGACGCTAAATCTAACCCTAACCCTAACCCTAACCCTAAATGCACTGAATTCTAAGCATAACTCTAACCCTAAATGTGCTCGATTCAAACCATAACACTGAATCGTCAATTTGAACACTAACCCAAAGCCTAAATACACTCGATTCTGATCCAAAACGCAGTCCTGACCCTCATCCTAAACCTAAACCTCGATTCTACCATCACTAACCCTAACCCAAATCCTAATCCTACCGCTACCCCTACCTCTAAATGCCCTCTAAGCCTAACACTAACCGTAACCCTAACACTAAAAATGAGCGTGATTCTAACCCCTACCCTACCGCTTCCCCTAACCCTAACCCTAACGAATTCTAACCATAACTCTAACCCTAAATGTGCTCGATTCTAACCCTAACACTAAATCGTCAATCTCATCACTAACTCTAACCCGGAATGCACTCGATTCTAACCCAAAAGGCAATCCTGACCCTAAGCCTAACCCTAAACCTCGATTCTACCACCACAAACCGTAACCCTAATCCTAACCCTACTCCTACCCCTACCCCTAAATGCAATCTAATCGTAAGCCTACCCCAACTCTAATACTAATAATGTGCTTCATTCTAACCCTAACCCGAACCCCAACCCTAACCCTAACCCTCGATTCTACGAAAGCTAACCCTAAACCTAACGCTAACCCTAACACTATCCTTAAATGCGCTCGATTCTAACCCTCACCCTAAACATAACCGTAACCAGAAGCCAAAACCTAACCCTAAATGCACTGGATTCTAACCATAACTCTAACTGTAATGTACTTGATTCTAACCCTAACGCTAATTCGTCAATCTCAACAGTAACCCTAAGCCTAAATGCACTCGATTCTATCCCAAAAGGCAATCCTGACCCTGAGCCTAACCCTAAACCTCGATTCTACCAACACTAACCCTAACTTTAATTCTAACCATGCCCCAACCCCTACCGCTAAATGCACTCTTACCACAACCCTAACCCTAACCCTAACACTAACCGTAACCCTAACGAATTCTAACCATAACTCTATCCCTAAATGTGCTTCATTCTAACGCTAATATTAAATCAATTTCAACACCAACCCTAAGCCTAAGTCCTCTGAATTATGACCCAAAATGCTCTCCTGACCCTAAGCCTAACCCAAAACGTCGATTCTACCAACACAAACCCTAACGCTAATCTTAACCTAAATCCTCCCCTACCCCTAAATGCAATCAAACCCTAACCCTAACCCTAACCCCAACACTAACACTAAAAATGCGCTTGATCCTAACCCTAATACGAACCCTAACCCTAACACTAACCCTCGATTCTACGAAAGCTAGCCCTATACCTAACTCTAACCCTAACAGATCCTTAAATGCGCTCGATTCTAACCCTCACCCTAAACATAACCGTAACCAGAAGCCAAAACCTAACCCTAAATGCACTGGATTCTAACCATAACTCTAACTGTAATGTACTTGATTCTAACCCTAACGCTAATTCGTCAATCTCAACAGTAACCCTAAGCCTAAATGCACTCGATTCTATCCCAAAAGGCAATCCTGACCCTGAGCCTAACCCTAAACCTCGATTCTACCAACACTAACCCTAACCTTAATTCTAACCATGCCCCAACCCCTACCGCTAAATGCACTTTACCATACCCCTAACCCTAACACTAACACTAACCGTAACCCTAACGAATTCTAACCATAACTCTATCCCTAAATGTGCTTGATTCTAACGCTAAAACTAAATCATCAATTTCAACACTAACCCTAAGCCTAAATCCTCTGAATTATGACCCAAAATGCTCTCCTGACCCTAAGCCTAACCCAAAACGTCGATTCTACCAACACAAACCCTAACGCTAATCCTAACCCAACTCCTCCCCTACCCCTAAACGCACTCAAACCCTAACCCTAACCCTAACCCCAACACTAACACTAAAAATGCGCTTGATTCTAACCCTAATACGAACCCTAACCCTAACACTAACCCTCGATTCTACGAAAGCTAGCCCTATACCTAACTCTAACCCTAACACTATCCTTAAATGCACTCGATTCTAACCCTCACCCTAAACATAACCCTAACCCTAACCTTAATCCTAACCCTAAATGCACTGGATTCTAACCATAACTCTAATCCTAATGTGCTTGATTCTCACACTAATTCTAAATCGTCAATCTCAACACTAACCTCAAGCCTAAATGCACTCGATTCTAACCCATTAGGCAATCCTGACCCTAACCCTAACCTAACCCTCCATTCTACGAAAGCTAACCTTACACATAACTGTACCCCTAACACTATCCTTAAATGCACTCGATTCTAACCCTCACCCTGAAAATAACCCTAACCCTAACCCTAATCCTAACCCTAAATGCACTGGATTCTAACCATAACTCTACCCCTAATGTGCTCGATTATAACCCTAACACTAAATCGTCAATCTCAACACTAAGCCTAACCCTAAATGCACTCGGCTCTAACCCAAAAGGCAATCCTGAGCCTAAGGCCAACCCTAAACCTCGATTCTACCAACACAAACCCTAACCCTAATCCTAACCCTACTCCTATCCCTACCTCTATATGCACTCTAACCCTTACCCTAACACAACCCTTAACACTAAAAATGCGCTTGATTCTAATCCTAACTCTAACCCTAACACTCAATTCTACGAAACCTAACCCTAAACCTAACTCTAACCCTAACACTCTCCTTAAATGCTCCCGATTCTAATCCTGACGCTAATAACCCTAGCCCTAACCCTAAGCCTAAATACAGTGGATTCTAAGCATAACTCTAACCCTCATGTGCTCGATTCTACGCCTAACACTAAATCGTCAATCTCAACACTAACCCTAACCCTAAATGCACTCGATTCTAACCCAAAAGGCAATCCTGACACGAAGCCTAACCCTAAACTTCGATTCTGCCAACACAAACCTAACCCTAATCCTAACCCTACCCCTTCCCCTACCCCTAAATGCACTCTAACCCTCCCCCTACCCCTAACACTAACCCTAACCCTAACGAATTCTAACCAAAACTCTAACCCTAAATGTGCTCGATTCTAACCCTAACACTAAATCGTCAATTTCAACACTATCCCTAAGCCTAAATGCACTGGATTCTAACCCAAAGCCATTCCTGACCCTACGCCTAACCTTAAACTTCGGTCCTACCAACAAAAACCTTAACCCTAATCCTAACCCTACTCCTACCCCTACCACTAAATGCACTCTAAGCCATACCCTGAAGAAAACTAGAACACTAAAAATGCGCCTGATTCTAACCCTAACCCTCACCCTAAGCCTAACCTTAAGCCTAACCCTCGATTCTAAGAAAGCGAAAGCTAAACCTAACTCTAACCCTAGCACTATTCTTAAAAGCTCTCGATTCTAACCCTGACGCTAAATCTAACCCTAACCCTAACCCTAACCCTAAATGCACTGAATTCTAAGCATAACTCTAACCCTAAATGTGCTCGATTCAAACCATAACACTAAATCGTCAATTTGAACACTAACCCAAAGCCTAAATACACTCGATTCTGATCCAAAACGCAGTCCTGACCCTAAGCCTAAACCAAAACCTCGATTCTACCATCACTAACCCTAACCCAAATCCTAATCCTACCGCTACCCCTACCTCTAAATGTCCTCTAAGCCTAACACTAACCGTAACCCTAACACTAAAAATGAGCGTGATTCTAACCCCTACCCTACCGCTTCCCCTAACCCTAACCCTAACGAATTCGAACCATAAATCTAACCCTAAATGTGCTCGATTCTAACCCTAACACTAAATCGTCAATCTCATCACTAACTCTAACCTGGAATGCACTCGATTCTAACCCAAAAGGCAATCCTGACCCTAAGCCTAACCAGAAACCTCGATTCTACCACCACAAACCGTAACCCAAATCCTAAACCTACTCTTACCCCTACCCCTAAATGCAATCTAATCGTAAGCCTACCCCAACTCTAATACTAATAATGTTCCTCATTCTAACCCTAACCCGAACCCCAACCCTAACCCTAACCCTCGATTCTACGAAAGCTAACCCTAAACCTAACGCTAACCCTAACACTATCCTTAAATGCGCTCGATTCTAACCCTCACCCTAAACATAACCGTAACCAGAAGCCAAAACCTAACCCTAAATGCACTGGATTCTAACCATAACTCTAACTGTAATGTACTTGATTCTAACCCTAACGCTAATTCGTCAATCTCAACAGTAACCCTAAGCCTATATGCACTCGATTCTATCCCAAAAGGCAATCCTGACCCTGAGCCTAACCCTAAACCTCGATTCTACCAACACTAACCCTATCTTTAATTCTAACCATGCCCCAACCCCTACCGCTAAATGCACTCTTACCACAACCCTAACCCTAACCCTAACACTAACCGTAACCCTAACGAATTCTAACCATAACTCTATCCCTAAATGTGCTTGATTCTAACGCTAAAACTAAATCATCAATTTCAACACTAACCCTAAGCCTAAATGCTCTGAATTATAACCCAAAATGCTCTCCTGACCCTAAGCCTAACCCAAAACGTCGATTCTACCAACACAAACCCTAACGCTAATCCTAACCCAACTCCTCCCCTACCCCTAAATGCACTCAAACCCTAACCCTAACCCCAACACTAACACTAAAAATGCGCTTGATTCTAACCCTAATACGAACCCTAACCCTAACCCTAACACTAACCCTCGATTCTACGAAAGCTAGCCCTATACCTAACTCTAACCCTAACACTATCCTTAAATGCACTCGATTCTAACCCTCACCCTAAACATAACCCTAACCCTAACCTTAATCCTAACCCTAAATGCACTGGATTCTAACCATAACTCTAATCCTAATGTGCTTGATTCTCACACTAACTCTAAATCGTCAATCTCAACACTAACCTCAAGCCTAAATGCACTCGATTCTAACCCATTAGGCAATCCTGACCCTAACCCTAACCTAACCCTCCATTCTACAAAAGCTAACCTTACACATAACTCTACCCCTAACACTATCCTTAAATGCACTCGATTCTAACCCTCACCCTGAACATAACCCTAACCCTAACCCTAATCCTAACCCTAAATGCACTGCATTCTAACCATAACTCTAACCCTAATGTGCTCGATTATAACCCTAACACTAAATCGTCAATCTCAACACTAAGCCTAACCCTAAATGCACTCGGCTCTAACCCAAAAGGCAATCCTGAGCCTAAGGCCAACCCTAAACCTCGATTCTACCAACACAAACCCTAACCCTAATCCTAACCCTACTCCTATCCCTACCTCTATATGCACTCTAACCCTTACCCTAACCCAAGCCCTAACACTAAAAATGCGCTTGATTCTATCCCTAACCCTAACCCTAACCCTCAATTCTAGGAAACCTAACCCTAAACCTAACTCTAACCCTAACACTATCCTTAAATGCTCTCGATTCTAATCCTGACTCTAATAACCCTAGCCCTAACCCTAAGCCTAAATGCAGTGGATTCTAACCGAAAAGGAAATCCTGACCCTAAGCCTAACCCTAAACTTCGATTCTACCAACACAAACCCTAACCCTAATCCTAACCCTACCCCTACCCCTACCCCTAAATGCACTCTAACCCTACCCCTACCCCTAACACTAACCCTAACCCTAACGAATTCTAACCAAAACTCTAACCCTCAATGTGCTCGATTCTAACCCTAACACTAAATCGTCAATTTCAACACTATCCCTAAGCCTAAATGCACTGGATTCTAACCCAAAGCCATTCCTGACCCTACACCTAACCTTAAACTTCGATTCTACCAACAAAAACCTTAACCCTAATCCTAGCCCTACTCCTACCCCTACCCCTAAACGCACTCTAAGCCATACCCTGACGAAAACTAGAACACTAAAAATGCACCTGATTCTAACCCTAACCCTCACCCTAAGCCTAACCTTAAGCCTAACCCTCGATTCTAAGAAAGCGAAAGCTAAACCTAACTCTAACCCTAGCACTATTCTTAAAAGCTCTCGATACTAACCATGACCCTAAATCAAACCCTAACATTAACCCTAACCCTACATGCACTGAATTCTAAGCATAACTCTAACCCTAAATGTGCTCGATTCTAACCCTAACACTAAATCGTCAATCTCATCACTAACTCTAACCCGGAATGCACTCGATTCTAACCCAAAAGGCAATCCTGACCCTAAGCCTAACCAGAAACCTCGATTCTATCACCACAAACCGTAACCCTAATCCTAACCCTACTCCTACCCCTACCCCTAAATGCAATCTAATCGTAAGCCTACCCCAACTCTAATACTAATAATGTGCTTCATTCTAACCCTAACCCGAACCCCAACCCTAACCCTAACCCTCGATTCTACGAAAGCTAACCCTAAACCTATCTCTAACCCTAACACTATCCTTAAATGCGCTCGATTCTAACCCTCACCCTAAACATAACCGTAACCAGAAGCCAAAACCTAACCCTAAATGCACTGGATTCTAACCATAACTCTAACTGTAATGTACTTGATTCTAACCCTAACGCTAATTCGTCATTCTCAACAGTAACCCTAAGCCTAAATGCACTCGATTCTATCCCAAAAGGCAATCCTGACAATGAGCCTAACCCTAAACCTCGATTCTACCAACACTAACCCTAACCTTAATTCTAACCATGCCCCAACCCCTACTGCTAAATGCACTCTTACCATACTCCTAACCCTAACATAACACTAACCGTAACCCTAACGAATTCTAACCATAACTCTATCCCTAAATGTGCTTGATTTTAACGCTAAAACTAAATCATCAATTTTAACACTAACCCTAAGCCTAAATGCTCTGAATTATGACCCAAAATGCTCTCCTGACCCTAACCCTAACCCAAAACCTCGATTCTACCAACACAAACCCTAACGCTAATCCTAACCCAACTCCTCCCCTACCCCTAAGTGCACTTAAACCCTAACCCTAACCCCAACACTAACACTAAAAATGCGCTTGATTCTAACAATAATACGAATCCTAACCGTAACCCTAACACTAACCCTCGATTCTACGAAAGCTAGCCCTATACCTAACTCTAACCCTAACACTATCCTTAAATGCACTCGATTCTAACCCTCACCCTAAACATAACCCTAACCCTAACCTTAATCCTAACCCTAAATGCACTGGATTCTAACCATAACTCTAATCCTAATGTGCTTGATTCTCACACTAACTCTAAATCGTCAATCTCCACACTAACCTCAAGCCTATATGCACTCGATTCTAACCCATTAGGCAATCCTGACCCTAACCCTAACCTAACCCTCCATTCTACGAAAGCTAACCTTACACATAACTCTATTCCTAACACTATCCTTAAATGCACTCGATTCTAACCCTCACCCTGAACATAACCTTAACACTAACCCTAATCCTAACCCTAAATGCACTGCATTCTAACCATAACTCTAACCCTAATGTGCTCAATTATAACCCTAACACTAAATCGTCAATCTCAACACTAAGCCTAACCCTAAATGCACTCGGCTCTAACCCAAAAGGCAATCCTGACCCTAAGGCCAACCCTAAACCTCGATTCTACCAAAACAAACCCTAACCCTAATCCTAACCCTACTCCTATCCCTACCTCTATATGCACTCTAACCCTTACCCTAACCCAACCCCTAACACTAAAAATGCGCTTGATTCTAACCCTAACCCTAACCCTAACCCTCAATTCTATGAAACCTAACCCTAAACCTAACTCTAACCCTAACACTCTCCTTAAATGCTCTCGATTCTAATCCTGACGCTAATAACCCTAGCCCTAACCCTAAGCCTAAATGCAGTGGATTCTAACCATAACCCTAACCCTCATGTGCTCGATTCTAAGCCTAACACTAAATCGTCAATCTCAACACTAACCCTAACCCTAAATGGACTCGATTCTAACCCAAAAGGCAATCCTGACACTAAGCCTAACCCTAAACTTCGATTCTACCAACACAAACCTAACCCTAATCCTAACCCTACCCTTACTCCTACCCCTAAATGAACTCTAACCCTAACCCTACCCCTAACACTGACCCTAACCCTAACGAATTCTAACCAAAACTCTAACCCTCAATGTGCTCGATTCTAACCCTCACACTAAATCGTCAATTTCAACACTATCTCTAAGCCTAAAGGCACTGGATTCTAACCCAAAGCCATTCCTGACCCTACGCCTAACCTTAAACTTCGATTCTACCAACAAAAACCTTAACCCTAATCCTAACCCTACTCCTACCGCTACCCCTAAATGCACTCTAAGCCATACCCTGAAGAAAACTAGAACACTAAAAATGCGCCTGATTCTAACCCTAACCCTCACCCTAAGCCTAACCTTAACCCTAACCCTCGATTCTAAGAAAGCGAAAGCTAAACCTAACTCTAACCCTAGGACTATTCTTAAAAGCTCTCGATTCTAACCCTGACGCTAAATCTAACCCTAACCCTAACCCTAACCCTAAATGCACTGAATTCTAAGCATAACTCTAACCCTAAATGTGCTCGATTCAAACCATAACACTAAAGCGTCAATTTGAACAGTAACCCAAAGCCTAAATACACTCGATTCTGATCCAAAACGCAGTCCTGACCCTAAGCCTAAACCTAAACCTCGATTCTACCATCACTAACCCTAACCCAAATCCTAATCCTACCGCTACCCCTACCTCTAAATGCCCTCTAAGCCTAACACTAACCATAACCCTAACACTAAAAATGAGCGTGATTCTAACCCCTACCCTACCGCTTCCCCTAACCCTAACACTAACGAATTCGAACCATAAATCTAACCCTAAATGTGCTCGATTCTAACCCTAACACTAAATCGTCAATCTCATCACTAACTCTAACCCGGAATGCACTCGATTCTAACCCAGAAGGCAATCCTGATCCTAAGCCTAACCCGAAACCTCGATTCTACCACCACAAACCGTAACCCTAATCCTAACCCTACTCCTACCCCTACCCTAAATGAAATCTAATCGTAAGCCTACCCCAACTCTAATACTAATAATGTGCTTCATTCTAACCCTAACCCGAACCCCAACCCTAACCCTAACCCTCGATTCTACGAAAGCTAACCCTAAACCTAACGCTAACCCTAACACTATCCTTAAATGCGCTCGATTCTAACCCTCACCCTAAACATAACCGTAACCAGAAGCCAAAACCTAACCCTAAATGCACTGGATTCTAACCATAACTCTAACTGTAATGTACTTGATTCTAACCCTAACGCTAATTCGTCAATCTCAACAGTAACCCTAAGCCTAAATGCACTCGATTCTATCCCAAAAGGCAATCCTGACCCTGAGCCTAACCCTAAACCTCGATTCTACCAACACTAACCCTAACCTTAATTCTAACCATGCCCCAACCCCTACCGCTAAATGCACTCTTACCATACCCCTAACCCTAACACTAACCGTAACCCTAACAAATTCTAACCATAACTCTAACCCTAAATGTGCTTGATTCTAACGCTAAAACTAAATCATCAATTTCAACACTAACCCTAAGCCTAAATGCTCTGAATTATGACCCAAAATGCTCTCCTGACCCTAAGCCTAACCCAAAACGTCGATTCTACCAACACAAACCCTAACGCTAATCCTAACGCAACTCCTCCCCTACACCTAAATGCACTCAAACCCTAACCCTACCCCAACACTAACACTAAAAATGCGCTTGATTCTAACCCTAATACGAACCCTAACCCTAACCCTAACACTAACCCTCGATTCTACGAAAGCTAGCCCTATACCTAACTATAACCCTAACACTATCCTTAAATGCACACGATTCTAACCCTCATGCTAAACATAACCCTAACCCTAACCTTAATCCTAACCCTAAATGCACTGGATTCTAACCATAACTCTAATCCTAATGTGCTTGATTCTCACACTAACTCTAAATCGTCAATCTCAACACTAACCTCAAGCCTAAATGCACTCGATTCTAACCCATTAGGCAATCCTGACCCTAACCCTAACCTAACCCTCCATTCTATGAAAGCTCACCTTACACATAACTGTACCCCTAACACTATCCTTAAATGCACTCGATTCTAACGCTCACCCAGAACATAACCCTAACCCTAAGCCTAATCCTAACCCTAAATGCACTGGATTCTAACCATAACTCTAACCCTAATGTGCTCGATTATAACCCTAACACTAAATCGTCAATCTCAACACTAAGCCTAACCCTAAATGCACTCGGGTCTAACGCAAAAGGCAATCCTGACCCTAAGGCCAACCCTAAACCTCGATTCTACCAACACAAACCCTAACCCTAATCCTAACCCTACTCCTATCCCTACCTCTATATGCACTCTAACCCTTACCCTAACCCAACCCCTAACACTAAAAATGCGCTTGATTCTAACCCAAACCCTAACCCTAACCTTCAATTCTACGAAACCTAACCCTAAACCTAACTCTAACCCTAATACTATCCTTAAATGCTCTCGATTCTAATCCTGACGCTCATAACCCTAGCCCTAACCCTAAGCCTAAATGCAGTGGATTCTAAGCATAACTCTAACCCTCATGTCCTCGATTCTAAGCCTAACACTAAATCGTCAATCTCAACACTAACCCTAACCCTAAATGCACTCGATTCTAACCCAAAAGGCAATCCTGACACTAAGCCTAACCCTAAACTTCGATTCTACCAACACAAACCTAACCCTAATCCTAACCCTACCCCTACCCCTACCCCTAAATGCACTCTAACCCTACCCCTACCCCTAACACTAACCCTAACCCTAACGAATTCTAACCAAAACTCTAAGCCTAAATGTGCTCGATTCTAACCCTAACACTAAATCGTCAATTTCAACACTATCCCTAAGCCTAAATGCACTGGATTCTAACCCAAAGCCATTCCTGACCCTACGCCTAACCTTAAACTTCGATTCTACCAACAAAAACCTTAACCCTAATCCTAACCCTACTCTTACCGCTACCCCTAAATGAACTCTAAGCCATACCCTGAAGAAAACTAGAACACTAAAAATGCGCCTGATTCTAACCCTAACCCTCACCCTAAGCCTAACCTTAAGCCTAACCCTCGATTCTAAGAAAGCGAAAGCTAAACCTAACTCTAACCCTAGCACTATTCTTAAAAGCTCTCGATTCTAACCCTGACCCTAAATCAAACCCTAACCCTAACCCTAACCCTAAATGCACTGAATTCTAAGCATAACTCTAACCCTAAATGTGCTCGATTCTAACCCTAACACTAAATCGTCAATCTCATCACTAACTCTAACCCGGAATGCACTCGATTCTAACCCAAAAGGCAATCCTGACCCTAAGCCTAACCCGAATCCTCGATTCTACCACCACAAACCCTAACCCTAATCCTAACCCTACTCCTACCCCTACCCCTAAATGCAATCTAATCGTAAGCCTACCCCAACTCTAATACTAATAATGTGCTTCATTCTAACCCTAACCCGAACCCCAACCCTAACCCTAACCCTCGATTCTACGAAAGCTAACCCTAAACCTAACTCTAACCCTAACACTATCCTTAAATGCGCTCGATTCTAACTCTCACCCTAAACATAACCGTAACCAGAAGCCAAAACCTAACCCTAAATGCACTGGATTCTAACCATAACTCTAACTGTAATGTACTTGATTCTAACCCTAACGCTAATTCGTCAATCTCAACAGTAACCCTAAGCCTAAATGCACTCGATTCTATCCCAAAAGGCAATCCTGACCCTGAGCCTAACCCTAAACCTCGATTCTACCAACACTAACCCTAACTTTAATTCTAACCATGCCCCAACCCCTACCGCTAAATGCACTCTTACCACAACCCTAACCCTAACCCTAACACTAACCGTAACCCTAACGAATTCTAACCATAACTCTATCCCTAAATGTGCTTGATTCTAACGCTAAAACTAAATCATCAATTTCAACACTAACCCTAAGCCTAAATGCTCTGAATTATGACCCAAAATGCTCTCCTGACCCTAAGCCTAACCCAAAACGTCGATTCTACCAACACAAACCCTAACGCTAATCCTAACCCAACTCCTCCCCTACCCCTAAATGCACTCAAACCCTAACCCTAACCCTAACCCCAACACTAACACTAAAAATGCGCTTGATTCTAACCCTTATACGAACCCTAACCCTAACCCTAACACTAACCCTCGATTCTACGAAAGCTAGCCCTATACCTAACTCTAACCCTAACACTATCCTTAAATGCACTTGATTCTAACCCTCACCCTAAACATAACCCTAACCCTAACCTTAATCCTAACCCTAAATGCACTGGATTCTAACCATAACTCTAATCCTAATGTGCTTGATTCTCACACTAACTCTAAATCGTCAATCTCAACACTAACCTCAAGCCTAAATGCACTCGATTCTAACCCATTAGGCAATCCTGACCCTAACCCTAACCTAACCCTCCATTCTACGAAGGCTAACCTTACACATAACTCTACCCCTAACACTATCCTTAAATGCACTCGATTCTAACCCTCACCCAGAACATAACCCTAATCCTAAGCCTAATCCTAACCCTAAATGCACTGCATTCTAACCATAACTCTAACCCTAATGTGCTCGATTATAACCCTAACACTAAATCGTCAATCTCAACACTAAGCCTAACCCTAAATGCACTCGGCTCTAACCCAAAAGGCAATCCTGACCCTAAGGCCAACCTTAAACCTCGATTCTACCAACACAAACCCTAACCCTAATCCTAACCCTACTCCTATCCCTACCTCTATATGCACTCTAACCCTTACCCTAACCCAACCCCTAACACTAAAAATGCGCTTGATTCTAACCCTAACCCTAACCCTCAATTCTACGAATCCTAACCCTAAACCTAACTCTAACCCTAACACTATCCTTAAATGCTCTCGATTCTAATCGTGACGCTAATAACCCTAGGCCTAACCCTAAGCCTAAATGCAGTGGATTCTAACCATAACTCTAACCCTCATGTGCTCGATTCTAAGCCTAACACTAAATCGTCAATCTCAACACTAACCCTAACCCTAAATGCACTCGATTCTAACCCAAAAGGCAATCCTGACACTAAGCCTAACCCTAAACTTCGATTCTACCAACACAAACCTAACCCTAAATCTAACCCTACCCCTACCCCTACCGCTACCCCTAAATGCACTCTAACCCTACCCCTACCCCTTACACTAACCCTAACCCTAACGAATTCTAACCACAACTCTAACCCTCAATGTGCTAGATTCTAACCCTAACACTAAATCGTCAATTTCAACACTATCCCTAAGCCTAAATGCACTGGATTCTAACCCAAAGCCATTCCTGACCCTACTGCTAACCTTAAACTTCGATTCTACCAACAAAAACCTTAACCCTAATCCTAACCCTACTCCTACCCCTACCCCTAAATGCAATCTAATCGTAAGCCTACCCCAACTCTAATACTAATAATGTGCTTCATTCTAACCCTAACCCGAACCCCAACCCTAACCCTAACCCTCGATTCTACGAAAGCTAACCCTAAACCTAACTCTAACCCTAACACTATCCTTACATGCGCTCCATTCTAACCCTCACCCTAAACATAACCGTAACCAGAAGCCAAAACCTAACCCTAAATGCACTGGATTCTAACCATAACTCTAACTGTAATGTACTTGATTCTAACCCTAACGCTAATTCGTCAATCTCAACAGTAACCCTAAGCCTAAATGCACTCGATTCTATCCCAAAAGGCAATCCTGACCCTGAGCCTAACCCTAAACCTCGATTCTACCAACACTAACCCTAACCTTAATTCTAACCATGCCCCAACCCCTACTGCTAAATGCACTCTTACCACAACCCTAACCCTAACCCTAACACTAACCGTAACCCTAACGAATTCTAACCATAACTCTATCCCTAAATGTGCTTGATTCTAACGCTAAAACTAAATCATCAATTTCAACACTAACCCTAAGCCTAAATGCTCTGAATTATGACCCAAAATGCTCTCCTGACCCTAAGCCTAACCCACAACGTCGATTCTACCAACACAAACCCTAACGCTAATCCTAACCCAACTCCTCCCCTACCCCTAAATGCACTCAAACCCTAACCCTACCCCAACACTAACACTAAAAATGCGCTTGATTCTAACCCTAATACGAACCCTAACCCTAACACTAACCCTCGATTCTACGAAAGCTAGCCCTATACCTAACTCTAACCCTAACACTATCCTTAAATGCACTCGATTCTAACCCTCACCCTAAACATAACCCTAACCCTAACCTTAATCCTAACCCTAAATGCACTGGATTCTAACCATAACTCTAATCCTAATGTGCTTGATTCTCACACTAACTCTAAATCGTCAATCTCAACACTAACCTCAAGCCTAAATGCACTGGATTCTAACCCATTAGGCAATCCTGACCCTAACCCTAACCTAACCCTCCATTCTATGAAAGCTCACCTTACACATAACTGTACCCCTAACACTATCCTTAAATGCACTCGATTCTAACGCTCACCCAGAACATAACCCTAACCCTAAGCCTAATCCTAACCCTAAATGCACTGGATTCTAACCATAACTCTAACCCTAATGTGCTCGATTATAACCCTAACACTAAATCGTCAATCTCAACACTAAGCCTAACCCTAAATGCACTCGGGTCTAACGCAAAAGGCAATCCTGACCCTAAGGCCAACCCTAAACCTCGATTCTACCAACACAAACCCTAACCCTAATCCTAACCCTACTCCTATCCCTACCTCTATATGCACTCTAACCCTTACCCTAACCCAACCCCTAACACTAAAAATGCGCTTGATTCTAACCCAAACCCTAACCCTAACCTTCAATTCTACGAAACCTAACCCTAAACCTAACTCTAACCCTAATACTATCCTTAAATGCTCTCGATTCTAATCCTGACGCTCATAACCCTAGCTCTAACCCTAAGCCTAAATGCAGTGGATTCTAAGCATAACTCTAACCCTCATGTCCTCGATTCTAAGCCTAACACTAAATCGTCAATCTCAACACTAACCCTAACCCTAAATGCACTCGATTCTAACCCAAAAGGCAATCCTGACACTAAGCCTAACCCTAAACTTCGATTCTACCAACACAAACCTAACCCTAATCCTAACCCTACCCCTACCCCTACCCCTAAATGCACTCTAACCCTACCCCTACCCCTAACACTAACCCTAACCCTAACGAATTCTAACCAAAACTCTAAGCCTAAATGTGCTCGATTCTAACCCTAACACTAAATCGTCAATTTCAACACTATCCCTAAGCCTAAATGCACTGGATTCTAACCCAAAGCCATTCCTGACCCTACGCCTAACCTTAAACTTCGATTCTACCAACAAAAACCTTAACCCTAATCCTAACCCTACTCTTACCGCTACCCCTAAATGAACTCTAAGCCATACCCTGAAGAAAACTAGAACACTAAAAATGCGCCTGATTCTAACCGTAACCCTCACCCTAAGCCTAACCTTAAGCCTAACCCTCGATTCTAAGAAAGCGAAAGCTAAACCTAACTCTAACCCTAGCACTATTCTTAAAAGCTCTCGATTCTAACCCTGACCCTAAATCAAACCCTAACCCTAACCCTAACCCTAAATGCACTGAATTCTAAGCATAACTCTAACCCTAAATGTGCTCGATTCTAACCCTAACACTAAATCGTCAATCTCATCACTAACTCTAACCCGGAATGCACTCGATTCTAACCCAAAAGGCAATCCTGACCCTAAGCCTAACCCGAATCCTCGATTCTACCACCACAAACCCTAACCCTAATCCTAACCCTACTCCTACCCCTACCCCTAAATGCAATCTAATCGTAAGCCTACCCCAACTCTAATACTAATAATGTGCTTCATTCTAACCCTAACCCGAACCCCAACCCTAACCCTAACCCTCGATTCTACGAAAGCTAACCCTAAACCTAACTCTAACCCTAACACTATCCTTAAATGCGCTCGATTCTAACTCTCACCCTAAACATAACCGTAACCAGAAGCCAAAACCTAACCCTAAATGCACTGGATTCTAACCATAACTCTAACTGTAATGTACTTGATTCTAACCCTAACGCTAATTCGTCAATCTCAACAGTAACCCTAAGCCTAAATGCACTCGATTCTATCCCAAAAGGCAATCCTGACCCTGAGCCTAACCCTAAACCTCGATTCTACCAACACTAACCCTAACTTTAATTCTAACCATGCCCCAACCCCGTACCGCTAATGCACTCTTACCACAACCCTAACCCTAACCCTAACACTAACCGTAACCCTAACGAATTCTAACCATAACTCTATCCCTAAAATGGCTTGATTCTAACGTCTAAAACTAAATCATCAATTTCAACACTAACCCTAAGCCTAAATGCTCTGAATTATGACCAAAATGCTCTCCTGACCCTAAGCCTAACCCAAAACGTCGATTCTACCACACACAAACCCTAACGCTAATCCTAACCCAACTCCTCCCCCTACCCCTAAATGCACTCAAACCCTAACCCTAACCCTAACCCCCAACACTAACACTAAAAATGCGCTTGATTCTAACCCTTATACGAACCCTAACCCTAACCCTAACACTAACCCTCGATTCTACGAAAGCTAGCCCTATACCTAACTCTAACCCTAACACTATCCTTAAATGCACTTGATTCTAACCCTCACCCTAAACATAACCTAACCCTAACCTTAATCCTAACCCTAAATGCACTGGATTCTAACCATAACTCTAATCCTAATGTGCTTGATTCTCACACTACTCTAAATCGTCAATCTCACACTAACCTCAAGCCTAAATGCACTCGATTCTAACCCATTAGGCAATCCTGACCCTAACCCTAACCTAACCCTCCATTCTACGAAGGCTAACCTTACACATAACTCTACCCCTAACACTATCCTTAAATGCACTCGATTCTAACCCTCACCCAGAACATAACCCTAATCCTAAGCCTAATTCTAACCCTAAATGCACTGCATTCTAACCATAACTCTAACCCTAATGTGCTCGATTATAACCCTAACACTAAATCGTCAATCTCAACACTAAGCCTAACCCTAAATGCACTCGGCTCTAACCCAAAAGGCAATCCTGACCCTAAGGCCAACCTTAAACCTCGATTCTACCAACACAAACCCTAACCCTAATCCTAACCCTACTCCTATCCCTACCTCTATATGCACTTTAACCCTTACCCTAACCCAACCCCTAACACTAAAAATGCGCTTGATTCTAACCCTAACCCTAACCCTCAATTCTACGAATCCTAACCCTAAACCTAACTCTAACCCTAACACTATCCTTAAATGCTCTCGATTCTAATCGTGACGCTAATAACCCTAGGCCTAACCCTAAGCCTAAATGCAGTGGATTCTAACCATAACTCTAACCCTCATGTGCTCGATTCTAAGCCTAACACTAAATCGTCAATCTCAACACTAACCCTAACCCTAAATGCACTCGATTCTAACCCAAAAGGCAATCCTGACACTAAGCCTAACCCTAAACTTCGATTCTACCAACACAAACCTAACCCTAAATCTAACCCTACCCCTACCCCTACCGCTACCCCTAAATGCACTCTAACCCTACCCCTACCCCTTACACTAACCCTAACCCTAACGAATTCTAACCACAACTCTAACCCTCAATGTGCTAGATTCTAACCCTAACACTAAATCGTCAATTTCAACACTATCCCTAAGCCTAAATGCACTGGATTCTAACCCAAAGCCATTCCTGACCCTACTGCTAACCTTAAACTTCGATTCTACCAACAAAAACCTTAACCCTAATCCTAACCCTACTCCTACCCCTACCCCTAAATGCAATCTAATCGTAAGCCTACCCCAACTCTAATACTAATAATGTGCTTCATTCTAACCCTAACCCGAACCCCAACCCTAACCCTAACCCTCGATTCTACGAAAGCTAACCCTAAACCTAACTCTAACCCTAACACTATCCTTACATGCGCTCCATTCTAACCCTCACACTAAACATAACCGTAACCAGAAGCCAAAACCTAACCCTAAATGCACTGGATTCTAACCATAACTCTAACTGTAATGTACTTGATTCTAACCCTAACGCTAATTCGTCAATCTCAACAGTAACCCTAAGCCTAAATGCACTCGATTCTATCCCAAAAGGCAATCCTGACCCTGAGCCTAACCCTAAACCTCGATTCTACCAACACTAACCCTAACCTTAATTCTAACCATGCCCCAACCCCTACTGCTAAATGCACTCTTACCACAACCCTAACCCTAACCCTAACACTAACCGTAACCCTAACGAATTCTAACCATAACTCTATCCCTAAATGTGCTTGATTCTAACGCTAAAACTAAATCATCAATTTCAACACTAACCCTAAGCCTAAATGCTCTGAATTATGACCCAAAATGCTCTCCTGACCCTAAGCCTAACCCAAAACGTCGATTCTACCAACACAAACCCTAACGCTAATCCTAACCCAACTCCTCCCCTACCCCTAAATGCACTCAAACCCTAACCCTACCCCAACACTAACACTAAAAATGCGCTTGATTCTAACCCTAATACGAACCCTAACCCTAACACTAACCCTCGATTCTACGAAAGCTAGCCCTATACCTAACTCTAACCCTAACACTATCCTTAAATGCACTCGATTCTAACCCTCACCCTAAACATAACCCTAACCCTAACCTTAATCCTAACCCTAAATGCACTGGATTCTAACAATAACTCTAATCCTAATGTGCTTGATTCTCACACTAACTCTAAATCGTCAATCTCAACACTAACCTCAAGCCTAAATGCACTCGATTCTAACCCATTAGGCAATCCTGACCCTAACCCTAACCTAACCCTTCATTCTACGAAAGCTAACCTTACACATAACTCTACCCCTAACACTATCCTTATATGCACTCGATTCTAACCCTCACCCTGAACATACCCCTAACCCTAACCCAAATCCTAACCCTAAATGCACTGGATTCTAACCATAACTCTAACCATAATGTGCTCGATTATGACCCTAACACTAAATCGTCAATCTCAACACTAAGCCTAACCCTAAATGCACTCGGCTCTAACCCAAAAGGCAATCCTGACCCTAAGACCAACCCTAAACCTCGATTCTACCAACACAAACCCTAACTCTAATCCTAACCCTACTCCTATCCCTACCTCTATATGCACTCTAACCCTTACCCTAACCCAACCCCTAACACTAAAAATGCGCTTGATTCTAACCCTAACCCTAACCCTAACCCTCAATTCTAGGAAACCTAACCCTAAACCTAACTCTAACCCTAACACTATCCTTAAATGCTCTCGATTCTAATCCTGACGCTAATAACCCTAGCCCTAACCCTAAGCCTAAATGCAGTGGATTCTAACCATAACTCTAACCCTCATGTGCTCGATTCTAAGCCTAACACTAAATCGTCAATCTCAACACTAACCCTAACCCTAAATGCACTCGATTCTAACCCAAAAGGCAATCCTGTCACTAAGCCTAACCCTAAACTTCGATTCTACCAACACAAACCTAATCCTAATCCTAACCCTACCCCTGCCCCTACCCCTAAATGCACTCTAAACCTACCCCTACCCCTAACACTAACCCTAACCCTAACGAATTCTAACCACAACTCTAACCCTCAATGTGCTCGATTCTAACCCTCACACTAAATCGTCAATTTCAACACTATCCCTAAGCCTAAATGCACTGGATTCTAACCCAAAGCCATTCCTGACCCTACGCCTAACCTTAAACTTCGATTCTACCAACAAAAACCTTAACCCTAATCCTAACCCTACTCCTCCCCCTACCCCTAAATGCACTCTAAGCCATACCCTGAAGAAAACTAGAACACTAAAAATGCGCCTGATTCTAACCCTAACCCTCACCCTAAGCCTAACCTTAAGCCTAACCCTCGATTCTAAGAAAGCGAAAGCTAAACCTAACTCTAACCCTAGCACTATTCGTAAAAGCTCTCGATTCTAACCCTGACGCTAAATCTAACCCTAACCCTAACCCTAACCCTAAATGCACTGAATTCTAAGCATAACTCTAACCCTAAATGTGCTCGATTCGAACCATAACACTGAATCGTCAATTTGAACACTAACCCAAAGCCTAAATACACTCGATTCTGATCCAAAACGCAGTCCTGACCCTAAGCCTAAACCTAAACCTCGATTCTACCATCACTAACCCTAACCCAAATCCTAATCCTACCGCTACCCCTACCTCTAACTGCCCTCTAACCCTAACACTAACCGTAACCCTAACACTAAAAATGAGCGTCATTCTAACCCCTACCCTACCGCTTCCCCTAACCCTAACCCTAACGAATTCTAACCATAACTCTAACCCTAAATGTGCTCGATTCTAACCCTAACACTAAATCGTCAATCTCATCACTAAGTCTAACCCGGAATGCACTCGATTCTAACCCAAAACGCAGTCCTGACCCTAAGCCTAACCCGAAACCTCGATTCTACCACCACAAACCGTAACCCTAATCCTAACCCTACTCCTACCCCTACCCCTAAATGCAATCTAATCGTAAGCCTACCCCAACTCTAATACTAATAATGTGCTTCATTCTAACCCTAACCCGAACCCCAACCCTAACCCTAACCCTCGATTCTACGAAAGCTAACCCTAAACCTAACTCTAACCCTAACACTATCCTTACATGCGCTCCATTCTAACCCTCACCCTAAACATAACCGTAACCAGAAGCCAAAACCTAACCCTAAATGCACTGGATTCTAACCATAACTCTAACTGTAATGTACTTGATTCTAACCCTAACGCTAATTCGTCAATCTCAACAGTAACCCTAAGCCTAAATGCACTCGATTCTATCCCAAAAGGCAATCCTGACCCTGAGCCTAACCCTAAACCTCGATTCTACCAACACTAACCCTAACCTTAATTCTAACCATGCCCCAACCCCTACTGCTAAATGCACTCTTACCACAACCCTAACCCTAACCCTAACACTAACCGTAACCCTAACGAATTCTAACCATAACTCTATCCCTAAATGTGCTTGATTCTAACGCTAAAACTAAATCATCAATTTCAACACTAACCCTAAGCCTAAATGCTCTGAATTATGACCCAAAATGCTCTCCTGACCCTAAGCCTAACCCAAAACGTCGATTCTACCAACACAAACCCTAACGCTAATCCTAACCCAACTCCTCCCCTACCCCTAAATGCACTCAAACCCTAACCCTACCCCAACACTAACACTAAAAATGCGCTTGATTCTAACCCTAATACGAACCCTAACCCTAACACTAACCCTCGATTCTACGAAAGCTAGCCCTATACCTAACTCTAACCCTAACACTATCCTTAAATGCACTCGATTCTAACCCTCACCCTAAACATAACCCTAACCCTAACCTTAATCCTAACCCTAAATGCACTGGATTCTAACCATAACTCTAATCCTAATGTGCTTGATTCTCACACTAACTCTAAATCGTCAATCTCAACACTAACCTCAAGCCTAAATGCACTCGATTCTAACCCATTAGGCAATCCTGACCCTAACCCTAACCTAACCCTCCATTCTACGAAAGCTAACCTTACACATAACTCTACCCCTAACACTATCCTTAAATGCACTCGATTCTAACCCTCACCCTGAACATACCCCTAACCCTAACCCAAATCCTAACCCTAAATGCACTGGATTCTAACCATAACTCTAACCATAATGTGCTCGATTATGACCCTAACACTAAATCGTCAATCTCAACACTAAGCCTAACCCTAAATGCACTCGGCTCTAACCCAAAAGGCAATCCTGACCCTAAGACCAACCCTAAACCTCGATTCTACCAACACAAACCCTAACTCTAATCCTAACCCTACTCCTATCCCTACCTCTATATGCACTCTAACCCTTACCCTAACCCAACCCCTAACACTAAAAATGCGCTTGATTCTAACCCTAACCCTAACCCTAACCCTCAATTCTAGGAAACCTAACCCTAAACCTAACTCTAACCCTAACACTATCCTTAAATGCTCTCGATTCTAATCCTGACGCTAATAACCCTAGCCCTAACCCTAAGCCTAAATGCAGTGGATTCTAACCATAACTCTAACCCTCATGTGCTCGATTCTAAGCCTAACACTAAATCGTCAATCTCAACACTAACCCTAACCCTAAATGCACTCGATTCTAACCCAAAAGGCAATCCTGTCACTAAGCCTAACCCTAAACTTCGATTCTACCAACACAAACCTAATCCTAATCCTAACCCTACCCCTGCCCCTACCCCTAAATGCACTCTAAACCTACCCCTACCCCTAACACTAACCCTAACCCTAACGAATTCTAACCACAACTCTAACCCTCAATGTGCTCGATTCTAACCCTCACACTAAATCGTCAATTTCAACACTATCCCTAAGCCTAAATGCACTGGATTCTAACCCAAAGCCATTCCTGACCCTACGCCTAACCTTAAACTTCGATTCTACCAACAAAAACCTTAACCCTAATCCTAACCCTACTCCTCCCCCTACCCCTAAATGCACTCTAAGCCATACCCTGAAGAAAACTAGAACACTACAAATGCGCCTGATTCTAACCCTAACCCTCACCCTAAGCCTAACCTTAAGCCTAACCCTCGATTCTAAGAAAGCGAAAGCTAAACCTAACTCTAACCCTAGCACTATTCGTAAAAGCTCTCGATTCTAACCCTGACGCTAAATCTAACCCTAACCCTAACCCTAACCCTAAATGCACTGAATTCTAAGCATAACTCTAACCCTAAATGTGCTCGATTCGAACCATAACACTGAATCGTCAATTTGAACACTAACCCAAAGCCTAAATACACTCGATTCTGATCCAAAACGCAGTCCTGACCCTAAGCCTAAACCTAAACCTCGATTCTACCATCACTAACCCTAACCCAAATCCTAATCCTACCGCTACCCCTACCTCTAACTGCCCTCTAACCCTAACACTAACCGTAACCCTAACACTAAAAATGAGCGTCATTCTAACCCCTACCCTACCGCTTCCCCTAACCCTAACCCTAACGAATTCTAACCATAACTCTAACCCTAAATGTGCTCGATTCTAACCCTAACACTAAATCGTCAATCTCATCACTAACTCTAACCCGGAATGCACTCGATTCTAACCCAAAACGCAGTCCTGACCCTAAGCCTAACCCGAAACCTCGATTCTACCACCACAAACCGTAACCCTAATCCTAACCCTACTCCTACCCCTACCCCTAAATGCAATCTAATCGTAAGCCTACCCCAACTCTAATACTAATAATGTGCTTCATTCTAACCCTAACCCGAACCCCAACCCTAACCCTAACCCTCGATTCTACGAAAGCTAACCCTAAACCTAACTCTAACCCTAACACTATCCTTACATGCGCTCCATTCTAACCCTCACCCTAAACATAACCGTAACCAGAAGCCAAAACCTAACCCTAAATGCACTGGATTCTAACCATAACTCTAACTGTAATGTACTTGATTCTAACCCTAACGCTAATTCGTCAATCTCAACAGTAACCCTAAGCCTAAATGCACTCGATTCTATCCCAAAAGGCAATCCTGACCCTGAGCCTAACCCTAAACCTCGATTCTACCAACACTAACCCTAACCTTAATTCTAACCATGCCCCAACCCCTACTGCTAAATGCACTCTTACCACAACGCTAACCCTAACCCTAACACTAACCGTAACCCTAACGAATTCTAACCATAACTCTATCCCTAAATGTGCTTGATTCTAACGCTAAAACTAAATCATCAATTTCAACACTAACCCTAAGCCTAAATGCTCTGAATTATGACCCAAAATGCTCTCCTGACCCTAAGCCTAACCCAAAACGTCGATTCTACCAACACAAACCCTAACGCTAATCCTAACCCAACTCCTCCCCTACCCCTAAATGCACTCAAACCCTAACCCTACCCCAACACTAACACTAAAAATGCGCTTGATTCTAACCCTAATACGAACCCTAACCCTAACACTAACCCTCGATTCTACGAAAGCTAGCCCTATACCTAACTCTAACCCTAACACTATCCTTAAATGCACTCGATTCTAACCCTCACCCTAAACATAACCCTAACCCTAACCTTAATCCTAACCCTAAATGCACTGGATTCTAACCATAACTCTAATCCTAATGTGCTTGATTCTCACACTAACTCTAAATCGTCAATCTCAACACTAACCTCAAGCCTAAATGCACTCGATTCTAACCCATTAGGCAATCCTGACCCTAACCCTAACCTAACCCTCCATTCTACGAAAGCTAACCTTACACATAACTCTACCCCTAACACTATCCTTAAATGCACTCGATTCTAACTCTCACCCTGAACATACCCCTAACCCTAACCCAAATCCTAACCCTAAATGCACTGGATTCTAACCATAACTCTAACCATAATGTGCTCGATTATGACCCTAACACTAAATCGTCAATCTCAACACTAAGCCTAACCCTAAATGCACTCGGCTCTAACCCAAAAGGCAATCCTGACCCTAAGACCAACCCTAAACCTCGATTCTACCAACACAAACCCTAACTCTAATCCTAACCCTACTCCTATCCCTACCTCTATATGCACTCTAACCCTTACCCTAACCCAACCCCTAACACTAAAAATGCGCTTGATTCTAACCCTAACCCTAACCCTAACCCTCAATTCTACGAATCCTAACCCTAAACCTAACTCTAACCCTAACACTATCCTTAAATGCTCTCGATTCTAATCCTGACGCTAATAACCCTAGCCCTAACCCTAAGCCTAAATGCAGTGGATTCTAACCATAACTCTGACCCTCATGTGCTCGATTCTAAGCCTAACACTAAATCGTCAATCTCAACACTAACCCTAACCCTAAATGCACTCGATTCTAACCCAAAAGGCAATCCTGTCACTAAGCCTAACCCTAAACTTCGATTCTACCAACACAAACCTAATCCTAATCCTAACCCTACCCCTGCCCCTACCCCTAAATGCACTCTAAACCTACCTCTACCCCTAACACTAACCCTAACCCTAACGAATTCTAACCACAACTCTAACCCTCAATGTGCTCGATTCTAACCCTCACACTAAATCGTCAATTTCAACACTATCCCTAAGCCTAAATGCACTGGATTCTAACCCAAAGCCATTCCTGACCCTACGCCTAACCTTAAACTTCGATTCTACCAACAAAAACCTTAACCCTAATCCTAACCCTACTCCTCCCCCTACCCCTAAATGCACTCTAAGCCATACCCTGAAGAAAACTAGAACACTAAAAATGCGCCTGATTCTAACCCTAACCCTCACCCTAAGCCTAACCTTAAGCCTAACCCTCGATTCTAAGAAAGCGAAAGCTAAACCTAACTCTAACCCTAGCACTATTCGTAAAAGCTCTCGATTCTAACCCTAACGCTAAATCTAACCCTAACCCTAACCCTAACCCTAAATGCACTGAATTCTAAGCATAACTCTAACCCTAAATGTGCTCGATTCAAACCATAACACTGAATCGTCAATTTGAACACTAACCCAAAGCCTAAATACACTCGATTCTGATCCAAAACGCAGTCCTGACCCTAAGCCTAAACCTAAACCTCGATTCTACCATCACTAACCCTAACCCAAATCCTAATCCTACCGCTACCCCTACCTCTAAATGCCCTCTAACCCTAACACTAACCGTAACCCTAACACTAAAAATGAGCGTCATTCTAACCCCTACCCTACCGCTTCCCCTAACCCTAACCCTAACGAATTCTAACCATAACTCTAACCCTAAATGTGCTCGATTCTAACCCTAACACTAAATCGTCAATCTCATCACTAACTCTAACCCGGAATGCACTCGATTCTAACCCAAAACGCAGTCCTGACCCTAAGCCTAACCCTAAACCTCGATTCTACCACCACAAACCCTAACCCTAATCCTAACCCTACTCCTACCCCTACCCCTAAATGCAATCTAATCGTAAGCCTACCCCAACTCTAATACTAATAATGTGCTTCATTCTAACCCTAACCCGAACCCCAACCCTAACCCTAACCCTCGATTCTACGAAAGCTAACCCTAAACCTAACTCTAACCCTAACACTATCCTTACATGCGCTCGATTCTAACCCTCACCCTAAACATAACCGTAACCAGAAGCCAAAACCTAACCCTAAATGCACTGGATTCTAACCATAACTCTAACTGTAATGTACTTGATTCTAACCCTAACGCTAATTCGTCAATCTCAACAGTAACCCTAAGCTTAAATGCACTCGATTCTACCCCAAAAGGCAATCCTGACCCTGAGCCTAACCCTAAACCTCGATTCTACCAACACTAACCCTAACCTTAATTCTAACCATGCCCCAACCCCTACTGCTAAATGCACTCTTACCACAACGCTAACCCTAACCCTAACACTAACCGTAACCCTAACGAATTCTAACCATAACTCTATCCCTAAATGTGCTTGATTCTAACGCTAAAACTAAATCATCAATTTCAACACTAACGCTAAGCCTAAATGCTCTGAATTATGACCCAAAATGCTCTCCTGACCCTAAGCCTAACCCAAAACGTCGATTCTACCAACACAAACCCTAACGCTAATCCTAACCCAACTCCTCCCCTACCCCTAAATGCACTCAAACCCTAACCCTACCCCAACACTAACACTAAAAATGCGCTTGATTCTAACCCTAATACGAACCCTAACCCTAACACTAACCCTCGATTCTACGAAAGCTAGCCCTATACCTAACTCTAACCCTAACACTATCCTTAAATGCACTCGATTCTAACCCTCACCCTAAACATAACCCTAACCCTAACCTTAATCCTAACCCTAAATGCACTGGATTCTAACCATAACTCTAACCCTAATGTGCTTGATTCTCACACTAACTCTAAATCGTCAATCTCAACACTAACCTCAAGCCTAAATGCACTCGATTCTAACCCATTAGGCAATCCTGACCCTAACCCTAACCTAACCCTCCATTCTACGAAAGCTAACCTTACACATAACTCTACCCCTAACACTATCCTTAAATGCACTCGATTCTAACCCTCACCCTGAACATACCCCTAACCCTAACCCAAATCCTAACCCTAAATGCACTGGATTCTAACCATAACTCTAACCATAATGTGCTCGATTATGACCCTAACACTAAATCGTCAATCTCAACACTAAGCCTAACCCTAAATGCACTCGGCTCTAACCCAAAAGGCAATCCTGACCCTAAGACCAACCCTAAACCTCGATTCTACCAACACAAACCCTAACTCTAATCCTAACCCTACTCCTATCCCTACCTCTATATACCCTAACCCAACCCCTAACACTAAAAATGCGCTTGATTCTAACCCTAACCCTAACCCTAACCCTCAATTCTAGGAAACCTAACCCTAAACCTAACTCTAACCCTAACACTATCCTTAAATGCTCTCGATTCTAATCCTGACGCTAATAACCCTAGCCCTAACCCTAAGCCTAAATGCAGTGGATTCTAACCATAACTCTAACCCTCATGTGCTCGATTCTAAGCCTAACACTAAATCGTCAATCTCAACACTAACCCTAACCCTAAATGCACTCGATTCTAACCCAAAAGGCAATCCTGTCACTAAGCCTAACCCTAAACTTCGATTCTACCAACACAAACCTAACCCTAATCCTAACCCTACCCCTGCCCCTACCCCTAAATGCACTCTAAACCTACCGCTACCCCTAACACTAACCCTAACCCTAACGAATTCTAACCACAACTCTAACCCTCAATGTGCTCGATTCTAACCCTCACACTAAATCGTCAATTTCAACACTATCCCTAAGCCTAAATGCACTGGATTCTAACCCAAAGCCATTCCTGACCCTACGCCTAACCTTAAACTTCGATTCTACCAACAAAAACCTTAACCCTAATCCTAACCCTACTCCTCCCCCTACCCCTAAATGCACTCTAAGCCATACCCTGAAGAAAACTAGAACACTAAAAATGCGCCTGATTCTAACCCTAACCCTCACCCTAAGCCTAACCTTAACCCTAACCCTCGATTCTAAGAAAGCGAAAGCTAAACCGAACTCTGACCCTAGCACTATTCGTAAAAGCTCTCGATTCTAACCCTGACGCTAAATCTAACCCTAACCCTAACCCTAACCCTAAATGCACTGAATTCTAAGCATAACTCTAACCCTAAATGTGCTCGATTCAAACCATAACACTAAATCGTCAATTTGAACACTAACCCAAAGCCTAAATACACTCGATTCTGATCCAAAACGCAGTCCTGACCCTAAGCCTAAACCTAAACCTCGATTCTACCATCACTAACCCTAACCCAAATCCTAATCCTACCGCTACCCCTACCTCTAAATGCCCTCTAAGCCTAACACTAACCGTAACCCTAACACTAATAATGAGCGTCATTCTAACCCCTACCCTACCGCTTCCCCTAACCCTAACCCTATCGAATTCTAACCATAACTCTAACCCTAAATGTGCTCGATTCTAACCCTAACACTAAATCGTCAATCTCATCACTAACTCTAACCCGGAATGCACTCGATTCTAACCCAAAACGCAGTCCTGACCCTAAGCCTAACCCGAAACCTCGATTCTACCACCACAAACCCTAACCCTAATCCTAACCCTACTCCTACCCCTACCCCTAAATGCAATCTAATCGTAAGTCTACCCCAACTCTAATACTAATAATGTGCTTCATTCTAACCCTAACCCGAACCCCAACCCTAACCCTAACCCTCGATTCTACGAAAGCTAACCCTAAACCTAACTCTAACCCTAACACTATCCTTACATGCGCTCCATTCTAACCCTCACCCTAAACATAACCGTAACCAGAAGCCAAAACCTAACCCTAAATGCACTGGATTCTAACCATAACTCTAACTGTAATGTACTTGATTCTAACCCTAACACTAATTCGTCAATCTCAACAGTAACCCCAAGCCTAAATGCACTCGATTCTATCCCAAAAGGCCATCCTGACCCTGAGCCTAACCCTAAACCTCGATTCTACCAACACTAACCCTAACCTTAATTCTAACCATGCCCCAACCCCTACTGCTAAATGCACTCTTACCACAACGCTAACCCTAACCCTAACACTAACCGTAACCCTAACGAATTCTAACCATAACTCTATCCCTAAATGTGCTTGATTCTAACGCTAAAACTAAATCATCAATTTCAACACTAACCCTAAGCCTAAATGCTCTGAATTATGACCCAAAATGCTCTCCTGACCCTAAGCCTAACCCAAAACGTCGATTCTACCAACACAAACCCTAACGCTAATCCTAACCCAACTCCTCCCCTACCCCTAAATGCCCTCAATCCCTAACCCTACCCCAACACTAACACTAAAAATGCGCTTGATTCTAACCCTAATACGAACCCTAACCCTAACACTAACCCTCGATTCTACGAAAGCTAGCCCTATACCTAACTCTAACCCTAACACTATCCTTAAATGCACTCGATTCTAACCCTCACCCTAAACATAACCCTAACCCTAACCTTAATCCTAACCCTAAATGCACTGGATTCTAACCATAACTCTAATCCTAATGTGCTTGATTCTCACACTAACTCTAAATCGTCAATCTCAACACTAACCTCAAGCCTAAATGCACTCGATTCTAACCCATTAGGCAATCCTGACCCTAACCCTAACCTAACCCTCCATTCTACGAAAGCTAACCTTACACATAACTCTACCCCTAACACTATCCTTAAATGCACTCGATTCTAACTCTCACCCTGAACATACCCCTAACCCTAACCCAAATCCTAACCCTAAATGCACTGGATTCTAACCATAACTCTAACCATAATGTGCTCGATTATGACCCTAACACTAAATCGTCAATCTCAACACTAAGCCTAACCCTAAATGCACTCGGCTCTAACCCAAAAGGCAATCCTGACCCTAAGACCAACCCTAAACCTCGATTCTACCAACACAAACCCTAACTCTAATCCTAACCCTACTCCTATCCCTACCTCTATATGCACTCTAACCCTTACCCTAACCCAACCCCTAACACTAAAAATGCGCTTGATTCTAACCCTAACCCTAACCCTAACCCTCAATTCTACGAATCCTAACCCTAAACCTAACTCTAACCCTAACACTATCCTTAAATGCTCTCGATTCTAATCCTGACGCTAATAACCCTAGCCCTAACCCTAAGCCTAAATGCAGTGGATTCTAACCATAACTCTGACCCTCATGTGCTCGATTCTAAGCCTAACACTAAATCGTCAATCTCAACACTAACCCTAACCCTAAATGCACTCGATTCTAACCCAAAAGGCAATCCTGTCACTAAGCCTAACCCTAAACTTCGATTCTACCAACACAAACCTAATCCTAATCCTAACCCTACCCCTGCCCCTACCCCTAAATGCACTCTAAACCTACCTCTACCCCTAACACTAACCCTAACCCTAACGAATTCTAACCACAACTCTAACCCTCAATGTGCTCGATTCTAACCCTCACACTAAATCGTCAATTTCAACACTATCCCTAAGCCTAAATGCACTGGATTCTAACCCAAAGCCATTCCTGACCCTACGCCTAACCTTAAACTTCGATTCTACCAACAAAAACCTTAACCCTAATCCTAACCCTACTCCTCCCCCTACCCCTAAATGCACTCTAAGCCATACCCTGAAGAAAACTAGAACACTAAAAATGCGCCTGATTCTAACCCTAACCCTCACCCTAAGCCTAACCTTAAGCCTAACCCTCGATTCTAAGAAAGCGAAAGCTAAACCTAACTCTAACCCTAGCACTATTCGTAAAAGCTCTCGATTCTAACCCTAACGCTAAATCTAACCCTAACCCTAACCCTAACCCTAAATGCACTGAATTCTAAGCATAACTCTAACCCTAAATGTGCTCGATTCAAACCATAACACTGAATCGTCAATTTGAACACTAACCCAAAGCCTAAATACACTCGATTCTGATCCAAAACGCAGTCCTGACCCTAAGCCTAAACCTAAACCTCGATTCTACCATCACTAACCCTAACCCAAATCCTAATCCTACCGCTACCCCTACCTCTAAATGCCCTCTAACCCTAACACTAACCGTAACCCTAACACTAAAAATGAGCGTCATTCTAACCCCTACCCTACCGCTTCCCCTAACCCTAACCCTAACGAATTCTAACCATAACTCTAACCCTAAATGTGCTCGATTCTAACCCTAACACTAAATCGTCAATCTCATCACTAACTCTAACCCGGAATGCACTCGATTCTAACCCAAAACGCAGTCCTGACCCTAAGCCTAACCCGAAACCTCGATTCTACCACCACAAACCGTAACCCTAATCCTAACCCTACTCCTACCCCTACCCCTAAATGCAATCTAATCGTAAGCCTACCCCAACTCTAATACTAATAATGTGCTTCATTCTAACCCTAACCCGAACCCCAACCCTAACCCTAACCCTCGATTCTACGAAAGCTAACCCTAAACCTAACTCTAACCCTAACACTATCCTTACATGCGCTCGATTCTAACCCTCACCCTAAACATAACCGTAACCAGAAGCCAAAACCTAACCCTAAATGCACTGGATTCTAACCATAACTCTAACTGTAATGTACTTGATTCTAACCCTAACGCTAATTCGTCAATCTCAACAGTAACCCTAAGCTTAAATGCACTCGATTCTACCCCAAAAGGCAATCCTGACCCTGAGCCTAACCCTAAACCTCGATTCTACCAACACTAACCCTAACCTTAATTCTAACCATGCCCCAACCCCTACTGCTAAATGCACTCTTACCACAACGCTAACCCTAACCCTAACACTAACCGTAACCCTAACGAATTCTAACCATAACTCTATCCCTAAATGTGCTTGATTCTAACGCTAAAACTAAATCATCAATTTCAACACTAACGCTAAGCCTAAATGCTCTGAATTATGACCCAAAATGCTCTCCTGACCCTAAGCCTAACCCAAAACGTCGATTCTACCAACACAAACCCTAACGCTAATCCTAACCCAACTCCTCCCCTACCCCTAAATGCACTCAAACCCTAACCCTACCCCAACACTAACACTAAAAATGCGCTTGATTCTAACCCTAATACGAACCCTAACCCTAACACTAACCCTCGATTCTACGAAAGCTAGCCCTATACCTAACTCTAACCCTAACACTATCCTTAAAT